>NW_006921655.1:7852028-7853603 GCF_000298275.1 Orycteropus afer afer | reverse complement strand
TTCCTACATTCCCCCACACACACTCTATCTAGTATCTCAAATTTTGATCTTTTTCCGAGTGGTTGGCATTGGTATCTGGGCACAATCTAATTTTTCTCATCTCAGGGTTGTGTATGGTGAGGTTCCTATGGTCTGTTAGTCCCTTGCACTAATTTTTTCCATACATCTTTGATTTTCTTCACTCTTCTTTGCTCCGGATGAGGAGAGACCAATATTTGCATCTTAGATGGTTACTCACAAGCTTTTAACATCCCAGTCACTACTCACCAAAGCTGGATGAAGAATGATGTTTTTGTGTAACTATGTTGTGCCAATTGAGCTTGGTGTTCCCCACAACCATGGTCCTGAGGCTACAGGGCAAGTGACTCACTCCCTAAAGGCACTTGGTTGTGGCTAAGAAGTTATCCTAACTTTTATGCAGGAATATCATCTGCCAAACTTATATATGCTCATGGGTATATTTCTGTTCACCTACCCGTACTTGATCTTCTTGCCTATGTACCTGTGTATCCACCCATAGATTAGTGTTTGTTATTACTGATAATGCATTATTGTGTATTTAATAGTACTTACCTTTGTTATCTATACTTCTTGTGCACATTTCTGTGTCTTCCTTTTCCTTAGTGTTACTGTGCTAGTTACATGTTTTTGTTATATTGTTTTTCCCTTCACCTAAATCAACACTTGTCTCTTAATCAGCCAGGAATTTTCTTTTCCCTTTCCACCAATCCCTGGTAACCAACAAATAAAATATCTTTGCCTGTGTAAAACTTTCCTTGATCTTTCATAATAACAGACTCATACATTATTTGTCCTTCTTTGATTGACTTATTTCACTCAAAATGTCCTCCAAGTTCATTCATGTTATGAGGTGATTTGCAGATTCTTCTTTATCTATAATACTGCATAGCTAGACTATGTGAAGAAGAACATGGCATCAGGATTGGAGGAAGGCTCATTCAGAACCTGAGATATGCAGACGACACAACTTTGCTTGCTGAAAGTGAGGATGATTTGGGGTACTTATTGATGAAGATTAAAGACTACAGTCTGCAGTATGGATTACACTTCATATAAAGAAATCAAAAATCCTCACAATTGGACCAATAAGCAGCACCACAATAGATGGAGAAAAGATTGAAGTTGTCAAAGACTTCATATTACTTGGTTCTACAATCAATGCCAATGGAAGCAGCAGTCAAGACTTCAAAAGATGACATCAGGCATCACATAAATAAAACAAAGGAAAAAAAACATGTGATCATATCAATCGATGCAGAAAAGGCATTTGATAAAATCCAACACACTTTCCTGATAAAAACTCTCAGCAAAATTGGAATAGATGGGACATTCCTCACCATCATAGGGGGCATATATGCAAGACCAACAGCCAACATTATTCTCAACAGAGAGAGACTGAAACCATTCCCCTTGCAAACAGGAGCCAGACAAGGATGCCCTCTATTACAACTTCTATGCAACATTGTATTGGAAGTCCTAACACAACAATAAGGCAAGAAAGGAAAATCAAAAACATCTAAATTGGTAAGAAAAAAGTAAAAATTATCCCTATTT
>NW_006921655.1:7849445-7851818 GCF_000298275.1 Orycteropus afer afer | reverse complement strand
GAATAAATCTCACTAGGGACACAAAAGACCTGTATAAAGAAAACTACAAATCACTAATCCAAGAAACCATAAGAGATAAATAAACGGAAGAACATACTATGCTCATGGATAGGAAGATTGAATATTGTGAAAATGTCAATATTACCCAAGCAATCTTTATATCTAATGCAATCCCAATCCAGACTTTACCAGCATTCTTTGTTGTTATTGTTATGTGCCATCGAGTCGGCCCCTGACTCATAGCGACCCCTCCTTGGGTTGCCGAGGCAGTATCACTACTGAAGTAGATTGCCCAACCTTCCTTCCGAGGAGTGGTTGGTGGGAGGATATGGAAACAAAAAAAAAACAATCACTAATTTTATATGGAAAGGAAACCAAACCAAAGGCCAAACTTACTGCCATCGAGTCGGATCCGACTCATAGCAACCCCTTCTTGGGTTTCTGAGGCAGTATCACTACAGAAGCAGACTGCCCAATCTTCCTTCTGAAGAGTGGCTGGTGTGTTTGAACCACCAGCCTCCTGATTAGCAATCAAATGCCTTAGACACTATGCCACCAGAAAGAGACTTCAAATAAGCAAACCACTATTGAAGAAGAAGAACAAAGTAGGAGGTCTCAACACTCCTGGATCTCAAACCTACTATACAGCCACAGTAGTCTAAACAGCCTGGTACTGGTACAACAGCAGACTCATAGACCAGTGGAATAGAATTGAGAACCCAAAAATAGATCCATTGACCTATGGTCAGCTGATCTTTGACAAAGGGTTGAAATCTCTTAAATGGGGAAGAAGTGGTCTCTTTTACAAATGGTGCTAGCAAAACTGGATATCCATTTGCAGAAAAAAGAAACAAGATCTGTACCTCACACCATACACAAAAACTAACTCCAGATGGATCAAAGACTTCAATGTGAAACTTAAAATTATAAAGTTCCTCAAGGAAAAACTAAGGTCAAATTTAGGGGCCCTTTGGTGGCATAGTGCTTAAGGCATTTGACTGATAACCAGAGGCTGGAGGTTCAAACCCACCAGCCACTCCTCAGAAGAAAGGTTGGGCAATCTACTTCCATAGTGATACCACCTCGGAAACCCAAAGAGGGATCTTTATGAGTTGGATCCAACTCGATGGCAGTGGGTTGGATTATTTATGGAATAAATAGATTGTCAAGCATAACCCAAAATGCACAAACAGCTGAAGATAAACTAGATGAATGGGACTTTCTAAAAATTAAATTGTTATGTGCTTCCAAAGACTTCTCCAAAAGGGTCAAAAGAGAACCTACAGATTGGGAAAAAATGTTTGGTGATGACATATCTGACAAGGGACTTACCTTCTAAAATTTATAGAAAACTCCAAACTCTCAACAACAGAAAGATTAATAATCCAATTAAAAAATGGGCAGAAGACATGAACTGGCACTTCACCAAAGAGGATATTCAGGTGGCCAGCAAATACATGAAGAAATGCTCATGATTGTTAGCCATTAGAGAAATGCAAATCAAAACAACAATGAGATACCATCTCACCTCAGCACTAATGGCAAAGTTCAACCAGACAGAAAATAACAAATGTTATCGAGGATGTGGGGAGATTGGGACTCTCCTACACTGCTGGTGGGACTGTAAAATGATACAACCACTGTGGAAAGCAGTATGGTAATTCCTTAAAAAACTGGACTTAGAGATACCCTTTGACCCAGCCACTCCATTACTAGTGAGAGCCAGGACTTGAACAGAAAATGTCACTATTTCTATCTTGTATTTTTGTAAAAGTGCCTCCATAATACTTCTTATATATCACAGATCACCAATTAGAACTTGGTCCCATGTCTACCCTGAAACCAACCACTAGTAAGGTGGATGGAACCCATCCCTCTGATGAATTTAGACACATTAATAAAGATTTACCAGAATCTGTTGAGTATGTGGGTCCCAGAACACAATCAAATCTCTGCTATTGTGGAACTCACAGTGGAGTGAGCTGCACTGGATGTCTCTCCTATGCCATCCCAGAATTGCAAAGGCAGAAAGGCATGAAGCACATGGGCATCGGGAGGAGAAAGCCCTTCCTCTTCCAATGTGCTCCAGCCTCCTCTATTAAAAAAGATTAACTTCATGCCAGGGAGAAATGTTCCAGTATCACAAGCAGGCAATGAGGGATGCCTTTGGAATTCAGAAGTAATAAATTGATAACTGGTACAGTTAGCTTGACTGTCAAATCATAACTCTTTAATAAGGGCTTTATGAGTTGATAGCAACATCAGCATCTAAGGTTTTATTGAGAAAAAAACAAAACAAAACTTAAGATACAGCATATTTCCTTGGAGAATTTATGTTAGAAGTTCTTTTGGGAATATTTTGAACAGTAAGGA
>NW_006921655.1:7841288-7844299 GCF_000298275.1 Orycteropus afer afer | reverse complement strand
GGGAAGGAAATGGAGGAAATATTTTCCCTAGAAAAAGAGGTAACTTAATGCTGAAATCCGAATCATAGTGGATTCCTAGGATGTTATTGGTTGAAAAATAGGTTAAGGTTTACCATCTATTCCTTCATTCATCTGTTTAACAAATATTTATCAAATGTCCTTCCATGTGCTGTGTCAGGTGCTAGAGTAGGAGGGAGTAAGAAAAACAGTAATCAAATCAGGACGGTGAATGAAAAACATGGAAACCTTGGCCCTTGTCTTGAACAAATTATGCAGGCTCCGCCAAGATCACTGAACAGTAATACATATATATATATATATGACTTTTTCTATACAGCCAACTGGAAATAGCTGGAAGGGGGTTCATGTTATCTGTTACAGTTCCAGGGCCTAAACCTGAGTGCTGATAGGGAAGGGCAGCCTAGTGGAGAAAGTCCCTAACATCCTTGTTCTCTGGCCTTTTTCAGATGTTTTTTTAGAAAATCTTCAAGAAATTCAAAAGGATTGCAGAGATAACTCCTTTCCTAAGTGTCGATTATTGTTAACCAGTCAGTTCTTTAAGACATATGGGAACCCAGGCTTCCACCAAAGGAAGTCCTGCCAGATTATCTAAGCAGAGACCTAACAAAGCTAGTGTTAATACAATCCATCCTAAAAATAGAAATTCGACTCAATGCCAGTGAGTTCATGTTTTTTTTTTATTGGTTTATATACATATATATATATATATATTCAAACATATATATTCCCACCCACATATAAATCATAATATATTCATATATATTTAATAAGTTTAGCCTCTCCAAATATTTTGTTGAAACTTATATAAACCAAAAAAAAAAAAAAAAACAAACTGGAATTGGATCTGACTCATAGCAACCTTTCCTTGGTTTTTCCCAGGTGGTATCACTACAGAAGTAGATTGCTCAATCTTCCTTCTGAGGAGTGGCTGATGAGTTTGAACCATCAGTCTTATCAGTCAAATGCCTTAGGTATTGCCCCACCAGAAAAACCATATATATATATATATATATATATATATATATATTCAAACATATAACCAAATGAGTATTTAATTAAATGTGTCATGGGTCTTGAAGACAGCTTGAGGGGAGAAGTTACAAGTTTGTGTTTTAGTAAAAATCTGTATTTCTAGAATAAGTACATAAATAGCCCCTTATGGTGACTATTTTGAATATTTATGTGCATAATTAGTTTAAAACGTGACTTAATTTACATTTTATAGTGACACCTTGTTATGTGCTGTCGAGTTGGCCCTGACTCATAGCGACCCCTCCTTAAGATTCCCAGATGGTATCACTACGGAAGTAGACTGCCCAACCTTCCTTCCCAAAAGTGGAAGGTTGGGCAATCTACTTCCATAGTGATACCATCTGGGAAACCCAAGGAGGGGTCGCTATGAGTTGGATACAACTCAATGGCAGTGGGTTTGGTTTTGTTTGGTTAGTGATACCTCAAGGATCTCTGATGGTGTAGTGGTTAAGGCATATGTCTGCTAACTAAAAAGTTGATGGTTTGAACCCATCAGACACTCCATGGAAGAAAGATGGGCAGTCTGCTCCTGTAAAGATTTACAGCCTTGGAAACCCAGTAGAGGTTGCTATGAGTCAGAATCAACTTGATGGCAGTGAATTTGGTTTGAGTTTTGAGTGATACCTCAAATAAAATAAAATCTATTTCCTTCTCTATCAGCACTGGGTCAATGCTCCCACTGACAGTGGTTGGAATATTGTTGGATGCCCAGAAAGTTGAGGAAATAAAATACAAAGCAATGATATATCTACCCTGTAATATAAAAATATCAAAATGAGAATGTGAAAGGGGAGTGGAAGAAGAATGAAGGAAAGAGTAGAGGAGGAGAAGATAAAGAAGCAGCAGAGAAAAAGAGGAAAATACATTATTTCTGACATCCTATAGGTTATTGTAAAGGTTATAAGAATAACTATAGAAGAGAAGTCTAGATATTTGTAAGAAGAGATCCTTTGAGAATTAGTATTGCTGACAACAGAATTAAAAAAGATGTACTTCTTTTGATATTTTATTGTTTCTAGTTATTTCATGAAATATATACCTTTGGGGATTCTGGCTAGCATAGTTTGGCGAATTATTATGTAGTTTTAATATTCCATGGTAAAAGCAATCTGGCAAACAAGTCACATTACAGGATAGATTCAAAACAAAGAATGCTGTCCACTCCCAACTACATTTTCTTGGCAGCCCCATTTAGAACATGATTGGAGAAAATTCCAAAGCTAATACTGTTCTACTCTTGGTTGAAATACACTGAATATTCAGCTATATGATGCTCAAAACCTATTATTATCAATTTACCAATAGTATTTATGGAAAGGGTGGAAAGGGCTCTGGTGGCATAGTGCCTAAGGCATTTGATTGCTAACCAAAAGCCTGGCTGATCATACCCACCAGCTACTGCGCGGAAGGAAGACTGGGAAATCTACTTCCATAAAGATTTAGCACCTCTGGAACCCAATGGGAGTTGCTATGAGTCAGAATCGCCTGGATAACAGTGAGCTTGGTTTTAGTTTATTTATGCAGCTATGACTACCACGTTAGACATGCTGCATACAAAGATGAACAATATAAATTCTACTTTTAAGGGGCCTATAGTCGAGCACTCCCAAGTAAACTTTTAGGCTTCCATTAGAGGAAGGAAAAATCAAAATCTGTGCTTCTATGACTTTTAGAGAGCCACTGGGTTTCACAGAGAATTTTTTTTAATTAACCTATCAATTTGACTGTAGCATGTGACTTACTAATATGTGACTTACTGATATTCAAAATCTACTGCAATTCTGACTAATAGTGACCTTATAGGGCAAAGTAGAACTACCCCATAAGGTTTCCAGGACTATAAATCTTTACAGAAGCAGACTGCCTCATCTTTCTTCTGTACAGTAACTGGTGAGTTCCAACCACAAACCTCTTGGTTAGCAGCCAAATGCTTCAACCACTGTGCTGCCAGAGCTCCT
>NW_006921655.1:7838929-7841149 GCF_000298275.1 Orycteropus afer afer | reverse complement strand
TGGGTGAAAGTTTACAGAGAAAATTCACTTTCCATACAGCAGTTCACATATACTTAGTCTCATGACATTGACTACAATTTCCCACAATGCAACAGTTCCCCTCCCAGTTCCTCCCCATAGATACCTCTTCCCTGTGTCATGCACTCCTGCCCCCTGAAGTGTCTCCCTGTGCATACATAGCCCTTCTATCCTCCCGTGATTGTTCTCTCCAAAGAGTGTATTTACCTTATGTAAATATTCACCTCATATGTCGATCTTTTGTTTGGCTGGAAGCCACAGGAGTAGGTTCAATTCCAGACCTGAAGGGCAGCTAGGGGCCATAGTCTCAGGACTCAAACCAGGATCTATCAGACCAGCAAAACTGGTCCCCCTCTCCTTTTTTTAAATGACTTTGAGTTTTGTTCCACATTGTTCCCCCACTCTAGGATCATCTACACAGATTCCCTTCCGAGCAATTGACAGTAGTAGCCCAGCACCATCTAGTTCTTCTGGTCTCATAGTATAGGTTGAGGATCTCATGGTGTACCAACCTCTTAGACTAATTGTTTCCATGAATCTTTGGTTTTCTTCATTCTTCTTTGCTCTGGACAAGGAGAGGCCCATTGTTGCATCTAGATGGCTGCTTGCAACCTTTTAAGATCCCAGTCATTACTCACTAAAGTAACGACTTTGTGGAACAATGGTTTGTGTAGTGTTATGTCAATTGAGTTTGATGTCCCTTGCGACTATGGTCCTGAGCCCACAGGTACAACTCTTCATTCCATCTGGGTAGCTGGCTCTGGCCAAGAGTGACTACAACATTGTTCCTTGTCAGCACTACTATATACCTGGGAATTCTTACAGAGCATACCAATACACTTGTAGAAATATTGTCTTCCAACCCTATACATGATCTTGGACACACTTCCCATGCAGAGACATACCTAATAGTTTAGCCTATCCACTCATCTGTCCAACCATATATCCATATTTGCCTTCATTAACATTGCAAAACTGTATGTGCAAAAGGTTTTTCATCTTTGTTGCCTATACCTCCCATGTACCTCTTTATGTCTTCCTCTTCCTCAATGCCACCATGTTGATCACTCACACTTGGTACATTGCCCTTCTCTTCACCCAAATCAATATTTGTCTCTACCCATCTAACAGTGTTCCTCCTCTACCCTCCCACCTCTGGTAACCAACAGAAAAAAATTTCCTTCCATATGTAAACCTTTCCAAGACGATATCTCATTGTTGTTTTGATTTGCATCTCTCTAATCTCTTATGATCATGAGCATTTCTTCATATGTTTGTTGGCCATCTGAATATCCTCTTTGGTGAAGTGTCTATTCATGTCTTCTGCCCATTTTTAAATTGGATTATTTGTCTTCTTGTTGTTGAGGAGTTGGAGTTTTCTATAAATTCTAGAGATAAGTCTCTTGTCAGATATATCATTGCCGAATATTTTTTCCCAATCTGTAGGTTCTCTTTTGATTCTTTTGGAGAAGTCTTTGGAAGCATATAACAATTTAATTTTTAGATGATCCCATTCATGTAGTTTCTCTTCTGCTGTTTGTATATTTTCGGTTATACTTGATAGTCCATATATGCCATATTTTATGGACACTAAATTTGCCCCTAGATTTTCTTTGAGGAATTTTATAGTTTTAGTTTTCACATTTAAGTCTTTGATCCATCTGGAGTTAGTTTTTGTGTGTGGTGTGAGGTACAGATCTTGTTTCATTTTTCTGCAAATGGGTATCCAGTTTCGTCAGCACCATTTATTAAACAGACATTCTCTTCCCATTTAATGGATTTTGGCCCTTTGTCGAAGATCATCTGACCATATGTCAATGGATCAGTTTCTGGGTTCTCAATTCTATTCCACTGGTCTGTGTGTCTGTCATTATACCAATACCAGGCAGTTTTGAGTTCCGACAGTGTGAGACCTCCTACTTTGTTCTTCTTCTTCAATAGTGCTTTGCTTATCCGAGGTCTATTTCCTTTCCATATAAAGTTAGTGACTGATTTTTCCATATCCTTAAAGAATGTTGATGGGACCTGGATTGGGATTGCATTGAATGTACAGATTTCTTTGGATAGAATTGACATTTTCACAATATTCAATCTTCCTAACCATGAGCATGGTATGTTCTTCCATTTATGCAGATCTCTTTGGTTTCTTGAAGTAGTCTTTTATAGTTTTCTTTTTACAGGTCCTTTGTGTCCCTGGTAAGA
>NW_006921655.1:7826904-7838829 GCF_000298275.1 Orycteropus afer afer | reverse complement strand
GACTCATAGCGACCCCTCCTTGGGTTTCCGAGGCAGTATCACTACGGAAGTAGGATTGCCCAACCTTCCTTCCGAGGAGTGGCTTAGGCTTTCTTAATTTTGTTTTGATCCTTCTTTCTGAGTGATCCCTTTCTAAAGCAGTATTCAGGTATTTGTCTTCAATGTCATTAATTCTGTCTTCCATTGATTTGATTCTACTCCTTTACCCTTTCAATTTTTTATCTATTTCTGAAAACTTAGTGTTAATCTTTTGGATATCTATCTATAGATTTTGTATCATTTCTAATTTTTCATTTCTTCTTGTATTTTCTTCTGAAAGTGTTCTAGGGTTTTGGCTGTGCTTTCCTTAATTTTCTCAGTGTTTTCCTTGGTCTGTTCTCAATATATTGAAGGTACTTAAATATAATTCTTATGAATTCCTTATCAGGGAGTTACAATGATGCATCTTCTTCAGGGATGTGTTCTGGGTCTGTACCCTGCTCCCTTGTTTCCACCACTTTATCTTGCCTCTTTGTGTGGACTGTGATGGTCTGTTGTCTGCAAGACATTGTGACATTGTTGTATTTATATCTCTGTTAACTGTTTTTGAGGAGCAGTTAAGGATGAGTCAGGCTCTTCTTGGTGGTTGTTTATCATTGGCCCGTTGGTGGAGAAGGAAGCGGTGGCTTTCACTCCATAACTGAAGCTGCAGGAGGTTTGGATGTAGTTGTGTCATACAGGCATTGTTGCTGTTTTCCACTCAGAGAAAAACAACAATTGAACAACCATTAAAAAAGTAAAAGCATGTGGACAAAAGCCACACCACATAAACACACAGGAACAATAACCAAAAAAAGAAAAAAAAAAAAAAAAAAAATCTGGGCAATAAGATAAAAAATGTAGAGTAGGAAAAAAAAGAAAAAAAAAAAAGTGAAAAATGCAAAAAAAAAAAATTAAAAATAAGGAATATGGTTAACCACAAGTAAGAAAAAAATGGGAACCAGTAACAGGGAAGAGAGAAAAGGCTGAAAACTAGAACTTGGGAAGGGAAGACTAAAACATAATAATAAAAGGGACAATAATAATAATAATTTTAAAACAGACAAAAACAAACAAACAAATGGGAAAAAAAAAAAATCTAGATAGGGTGGGGCAAGGCATCCAGACTCTCTCTGAGCACACAGACTGTGATGGAATTCCTGCTGGCCCAGAAGGTGGGTGGGAGTGAGGGATGGCCACACCTCTGTTCACCAAAAGAGTCTGGAGTATAAGAGTAACAAGGAGAATATTGCACCTTCCCAGTTGTTGGCATCCAGAATGTCCTTATGGTTCCTAGCAAGTGGAGCCTATTCTTAAGTTCCTGGAAGTGTGAGAACACTGCCATTTTAAATATCCAAAATGGTCAAACTGCTTGTAAACACTCAAAATGGCTGCACTCTTTGGACAGGAAAAAGTTCACAGCTCAGCCTGCCTTCCCCTTTGCTGCTTCCCCTTTTATTCAGCAGACACCAGTGTGTCCTCCATGCAGCTCCTGGCTAGCAGGACTGATTTTTAGGTTAATTCTTAAGTCCTAACACCACTAGCCAATATCCAAACTGTCTGTGCCATCAGGATCGCTGCCAGACCACAGCTCTGTGTGTCTCTTTTTTTGACATTTTCATGCAAGTTTTTCTACTAGTTAAGAGTTTAGTCCACTTCTATATCCTTCCCTTCAAAGCTCAGGGATCCAGGATTATCTTCTGTATCTGTGTTAATTGGTTCCCCTTTTCTTTGTTGAAGAGGGTCTGTGCAGTCTGTCTGCTTATTCCGCCATCTTACTGGAATGCTTGACAGGTTTTTTTTTTTAATTTATTTTATTCGTTATTGTGGTTGTTGTTGTTAGATGCCATCAAGTCGTTTCCAACTCATAATGACCTTAGGTACAACAGAAAGAAACATTGTCGGGTCCTGTGACAGCGTCATAATCCTTTATACACCTGAACCCATCGTTGCAGCCATTGTGCCAATCTCTTTTGTTGAGGACCTCCCCCTTTTTCATTGACCACCTTCCCCTTTTTCATTGATCTTCCACTTTACCTAGCATGATATTCTTCTCCAGGGAATGGTCCCTTCTGACAACATGACCGAAGTATTCATTATTAGCCTAGCCTTACCTATTATGATCTACAGGCACTCTGGTAGCATAGTGCCTAAGGCACTTGACTGCTAACCAGAAGGCTGGTGGTTCAAACCTACCAGCTACTCCTCAGAAGGAAGTTTGGGCAATCTGCTTACGTAGTGATACCACCTCAGAAACCCAAGAGGGGGGTTGCTATGAGTTGGGGCTGATTTGACAGCATATAACAACAACAACAACATTATGATCTATGGGGCAATCTACTTCCATAGAGATACCACCTTGGAATTGAATCAACAGCAATAAATTTAGTTTGAGTCCGGATTATGATCTAGGAGTCTCGGGGTAATACAAATGGTTAAGTGCTAGATTACAAAAGTAATTCTAAACAGTATTACATCCACAAGGTTAAGGGTTAGGATTCCAACACATTTTGAGAAACACATTCAATCTATAATACTGGGATTTTCTTGCTTTATTTATGTAACTAATATTTTATTGAATTAACTAAGTTGTAATAATTTTTTAAAAGCTCAATTCAAATAAAGAATCATTTACTTGATAAAAGAAGTGCATACTTTCATGTAAGTGGCTGCTCCTCAATTTTGTAGATAAGTCCAAATTTGTCCTGTGACATAGGCATTAGACAATTTAAAAACATGTTTCTTTGCTTTCTTATTTGACCCTCTGAGTCAATCAACCCCATCTGGATTATAGCTTCAAAGTGAATTGTAAAGATTTTTTCTTTGTTAGTTTCACGTTTGAAGCAAACATCCTGAACCTTTTTAAAATATAGTGATTTTCTCTTAAAAACCCACTGATATCATAACTACACTAATAAAAGCAGAAAGTATATTATTAGGTCTGAACTCTTGGCCATGGGTATCTGTGCATTTTAGAGATGGCCTCTGCACAAGTGTCATAAATGACCATTTTATAGATAGATAATGTTCTTAATCCATAATTCTTTATTGCTGATGGTTATTGCATTAGATGATGACCCTTAGCTATTTAGAGTCAGTTTTTAATATCACAACCATTTAGAAAGGTTAATGGACTCAGTTTTGCAACTTAACCTTTGGATGCTGCAAGTTGAGAGGTTATATTTGTGCACTAAACTGCCAGAAAATATCTACTTAGTTTTGTTTCTCTATGTACTTTTAAGAGTGTGGTTATTATGTACAGTAGCTATTATTTAGCAAACAAATTGAAAGAAACAGTGTGTGACACATAAGATAACAAGTTTCTGGAGCAGTGAGATTCTTTTAAAATACACTTCTCATATTTGGCTTCTATTATTTTTCATTTAGACATAATAATTGAAATGTGAACAGATGTAACCTAAATTAGTTGAGAAATATTTATTATGGCTATTCACAAAAAACAAAAACAGAAAAAAAAGAGAAAATGCACAAGATTACAGTTCATAGGTTTTTTGGCTAATCTGGAAGGTTCATGTACATTATAATAGGGAACTAGTCATTTAGGAAAGTCCAGAATTCCTTACGGATGATACTTGTTCACAGTCCAGAATTTTCACATGAATAAAATAGGATCTGCCTAGATTCAATTTTTTCCATCTCAAAAAACTAATTACGATTCCATGGTGGCCATTGTTCATTTATTTGGCTGCCTCTTATCCATGATTCTTCCTAATATCACCCTTATTCTCTTTTATTCCATTAGTTACCCATCATTCATTGAGAATTGGCTTTGTGGGAGAAAAATTCCAGGCAGCTCCCTTCCATTATGGAAACTAGATGCTGAGTGATTAACTAGTCACATTAAAGGTCCCCAATCAATTACACCTACTTGGATTCATGCAATTGTGCCTCTTCTCCACATTGACCCTGAGCTTAACTATGTCACTTGTTTCGGCCAATGAGACACAAACAAACATGCTGTAAACAGAAACCTGAAACGCTCTTGTACATTGGGCTTGTCCTCTCTTGCTTGCTGGTTTCAGAACCTAACTGCCATGGGAAAGAGTCCAGGCTAGCCCAAGGTACAATGAGGAAGCCATGGTCCAGTGGCCTTTATTGCCCAAACCAAAAATCAGACATGAGAGCAAGGCAATCCATACCAGTCAATCATTAGCTAATCTGCCTGTGTCCAAGCCGTATTACCTAACCTCTCATTGAGTCTGTCAGCTTCTTCACAGACTTCCAAAACATTGCCTTTAAAGTTAGCCAGAATTGGCTTCTGATGGAACAAGAACCCAAAATAAGGCTGCTAAATTGAGACTTTGCAAAGAGATTATTGAAGAGTAAAACAAAACCGTTATAAACATATTCATTTTCAGAAGTTACTCATTCACTTTGAGAAGTTAAATTATGAGCATATGTATATTAATTTAGTTTTGATTATCAAGTATTTCTTAGGAAGTAGCTGATAAAAGCTGTTATTAGCCAGGTGGTGATATCAACCTAGCCACTTCAGTGTAGAAATTGAGACAACATCTCTCATCTACTTATTATATATGTTGGATGGATCTCAGTGTGGAAGTTACTCATACTATCTACAGCATTTATGTGCTTGTGTTCTGTGCACATTTTCTTCCTCTTTCCTGTATTCTCTCATAATTTTCTCTTTGTTAAATTTTTGCCTTTACCTCACATTTCTACCTTCTTTGATGTATACTATCATGGGATTCAGCTCCTGCCACTTGCATCTTCTCAAGTGGCTCCCAGTGTTGTCTAGAATATTTGCTGCCTGCTGCTGTTCTCTCTTTCACAAATGCCCTGAGCTCATCATCTACTGTGGTATTGGAAATGGTATTGTAAAAGCTGTACCCTGTGCTTTGTTCCTGATGGATTGAGACTATGCCCTGGTGGAAGTTCTGTTTATTCTCCTACTGGTCACAAGCTCTAGCTTTCAGGCAAAAGCCTAAAAAGACACCCCTCCAGGATTCAAAATAATCCCAAATTTCCTAATATTAAAGACTAACTCAAAACTAACAAAGAGTCGGAATTTGAAGATCTCCAAATATCCAATCCAAGAGTCCCAATGTTTTTATAATTAACAAATCACAGTGTGTAATACATGCATTATCCTAAAAGATTCAGAACATGTTTTTCAACTATAGTACTTTGCAAAGGTTGAACTGCATAATAAGTAATGATAAATGTTTCTGTTTTCCCCCACTTTAAGGTTGTGCCTCAATTGTTATCTTCTTGTATCATTGCTTCGGTTCTAACCTTGGCTAAATTGTGGCATGGGTGGTTGTATGGATTTTATAGTGGGAAGATACTGGTCCTCAAAGCTCTCTCCACAAAGAGGCTAAGAATATGGTGTGTGGTGGAGCATATTGTTTTACAGCTCTATCACATTCCACAGATGTACACTGACTTGAAGTTATATGAAGTAATTCTCTAAGATTGGAGAATTGCTCTTCATTCCAAAACAAAGGAAACCTAGGGATTCTGACATTGTATTATAATTTCACAATAAAAGAAAAAACACATTATTCCCTTTCCATAAATGGATTAATATTCATTCGCAAAAGATGAGGGACAGTGCAGAAAGATAGGAAAGGAATATGAAATCTAAAATCCAAGAGAAAAAAAGGGCCTTGGAGGTTAAGTAACATTTCCCTTTCTTTTCCCAGAATACCATCACCAAAACTATCGCAATCAATTCAGAGGCCATAAATTTGATATTTTGTATGTTAGAAGGTACATTCAACTGACAGTACTAGGAAATCCATTTTTACAATCTAGCAACTTCCATCATAATTTAAAAAATGTTTTCTGTATCTATTTCTGGGGAGACTCATAAACCTAGTTTTCCCCAGTGTTCTTGGATTCTGCTGTTTGTTCATTCTTTAACCATTTTCCCCTTCCATTTCAAGGAAAACTATTGGTCATTTTCTCACCTTCTTTGGCTTTGACTGTGATGCTAGGTGATTCCAATATAATTAGGTGAGATTTTTATAGGCCCTCAAAGGCTAGCAAAATAATAAAAGTGGCAGTTCAAATAATGGCGATCATAGTAAGTCAAGGGAAAAAAAAATTCTTTACACTAGAATTGACAAACCTTAACACTGCCAGAGCTTGAAAATGCATCATACTTTCTTTTGTTTTTATCTTTCTAGTTTTTTTTTTTTCTCAGTTGTGTAAGGATATTTTCATTCTTATGCATTTTTTGTTGATTTTTTTACAATTTTAACTTTCAATGCGAATAGGTTTTGCTTACTAAGAAATGAAATAGAGACTCACATGTTACTGCAAAATGAATCCCTGGTCCTTGATATTATATTTATTCTAGAATCTTTCAAATTAATCTCTATTTCTCTGTTTACTCTCATGAATCAAAAAGTTACAGAATTTTTGTAATACATTGTTATTTTCTTATTTTAAGAGTAACATGTACTTATTGTAGAAAATTCAGAAACTACAGAAAAATATACAGAAGAGAATTAGTTACTCATTATCTCTTTTCCCAGAGATAATTACTGTTACTATGTTGCTATATATTCTTCTTTTCTTTTTTCTATGACAAGATGCAAACAGGTATATAGCATCTATACAATTGGAATTGTGTTTGTTTGTTTTTTGACTAAACTATGAAATATAAATTTCTTGAGAATAATGTTAATGTTGTACAAGACATCAAGTGATATAATTTCAAGTGGATCCCTTTTATAATTAAAATACGATATAATTTTATCAAATTTCCATAGTGTGGATAGAAGAACAAACACTCTTTAGACATGAACAGATACCATTGCTTTGATAGGAGCTAGGCAGGAAATTTAACTCCAGCATATTAAAGCATGAGAGAGATTTCAGGCAACACTATGAATCCTATAGTCAGTCCATTTTAATATTTAGTTATTGTCTAATGGACTTTAAAGCTGATCTGGTTCTGATTCTCACCTACCATTTTCTTTCTTATGAAAATCAGTGGTTACATATATAGAACTGGTTAAAATAAGCAAAATACAAGCTCAGTACATTTTCCTTTTTAAAGTTCTACTTTATTCATTTTTTTTTTTTCATCAACACTTAGAAATGTGCCTTCCAAAAGATAACAAGGCATGGCTCCTGAGCACACCATAGCCTCTCTTTTCCTCCCCTGCTCACTGCTAACTCTTTTGTTTGTACAATATTCTTTTATTCTGAGCAATATAACATTTTAGTTCTTGTAATAAATGCCTTCATGTGAAGCAGTTCAGCTAAGAGAATGTTATTAGACTGTGCTCCCAGGCAGTGCACCTCCACACGATCAATACAATGCTGGGCCTCAGCTCATTCCCTCTTTGCTTAAATTTGCTGCAAATGTGCAAGAGAAGCAGCAGAGAGTGTCATCAATCACAGGGCACTGTGACATATGCTGAAACCTGACCAGGGCCGAGATGTTTTAATAAGGCATCCATTAAAACCCTCAAATAAATTGCAATTTGAAAACAGAACATAATACCAGCCAAGTTTTCCTCATCCATCTTGTGGCATGTCATGTAATGTAATTGCGTTGTTAATTTATCCAAGAACTTTCTCAGTACACTGTTTCATTGGCATTGCTTAATTTCCCTGTAGACGATTTGTATGTGTGTGCGTGTGAGAGAGAGAGCAAGAAAAAGAGAGAGACAGAAAGAGACAGAGAGGAAGCAAGTGCAAGACAGAGTATGTAACTGAAGGAGAAAAAAGACTGAGAATCTGTGTTTATTTTTGTGGGTCTGTCTGTTTGTTTGTGTGTCTCTTGGTTCCTTGCAGGAAATAGTCATGTGTCTTCTTAGCATGGCATCAGGCAGAGAAGTGGTCAGAGATTTGAAATGTTTGACATTTTGTCAATGGCCCCTGAGCATCCCCAAGCTGCCTTACCACTTCTGGCCTACAGCAGGAGCACCTCCTTCCCCTGCTCAACTTGCCATTGGTGTATGACCCTCCAGAGTGGGATCACTCAGACTGCCTGTGGATCCCATCAATAAATATTGACAAAAGTGTTTAGGGGCCACTTAAGATCACCACACAATGGCACTCAAAACAGGACAATACTGATTTTGGTTCCCTACCTCTTGGGTCATATGTGAAAGTTTTGACAAGGGTAAGAAAAGTGAGAAGTTATAAATCAATAGAAGAGAATGAAAAATTATTTCTCTAGAATAATGTCAGGGTGATTGCATTGAATATATTTATGTATATATACACATATTTATAATTTTTAAGAGCTTGGAGGAATGACACAGGCAGAGGCTCATATGGATTTCTTTGTCTTCTAAGCATAAATCTAAAAATAAGTAACGCAGTTCTTCATGAAGAGCTGCACCAGCAGATTCTTCACCTTTATTTATTCTTCTGGGTTTTCTTAATCAATCTGTTCTATCTTTTTGCTATGAAAGAAACCATTGGAAGGCAGATGGTAAATCCACCCCATACATTCTATCTATATCTTGGATGTCACAGTAACCAGGATGCCAATCAAATATTGGTTTAAACCTGTCAAATGTCTTTTTTAGGCCTACTGTTTCGAAGTGATAAGTTGCTGAACTAATGACAGAGGAGAGAAGATAGTGTAACAAAAGAGGAAATTCCACCGTAAATCTACTTGTGTAGCCACTGTTTTATTATTAATAATCAAGAGCAAAATAGTTACTTGAATCCAGCTACAAAAATAATTGAATGTAAAGAGTACCAGACAATAAATTAACATCCATCTCTCATGTCTATAGTTGTGTTATAAGTTGATCCTGAGAATGTGGTGACATTCCCATGTGTATCCAACCCTTTCTCTAAGTCTCTTGCTGATCACTATGCAAACAATTAGCCTATCACTGAGTATGAAAGGTGCCAGGGAAAGCCAAATTAGTTTCTGCTTTCTGCTAATGGATGACCTTTTTGATTAGGATCAGGCACTGAAATTCACTTACACATAAAGACAGGAGAGTGGGGAAAACACCTAAAATAATTTTCTCTCCCTACAGAGAAGATAGCTGGCTACCACCTGCCCAATAAATGTCAATTGAGTTATTTGTTGAAAAACAAAGAGCCTGATTCAAAAGCATTGGAAGTTAGGTTGAGAGGCACAGGGAAGTAGAAGTGAAATTGTTCAGAAATATAAAACCAAACCTCATAAAGCTGAAACAAAACAATTGAAAATTAGACATGAAAAGGGCTAGTTCTTCCTAGGTACTTTGTTAACACTTCAGTTTTCTAAGTAGGTTCTTGAAGCTTGACTGAGATTTAAGCTAATTTATTATGCTTAGTAGAAATCATGTTTGGTTTCTTAGAGTTGAAAATATTTTGAGGTTTAGCTGAAATATGTTTGAAATTATGAGTGTAATACCCCAAGCAACATTCAGGGGATCAGAACCAACCGGAGCTGAAATATACAAAAACACTGTTTCTTTAGCTCCACGTGAGCCTGGATTGCCAACTTTCACATGCTTCTAATGTTAGCTCAAGCTTGCTGGCAGTCCCCATTGTAAGTTCCATTTCACAAGCATCCTCTGCTATTTTGGCATTTTAACATTGGCCTTGCTTCTTTTCATTTCCTTGTCCAGAAATACAGTCGTTTTAAAAACAGCATAATTATTATTGGATGTGCATTTTTTATGTTCCAACATGCGATGAATTCTTTCTTGTATTGATATTTAACTACTACCCTTGAAATGCATAGAAGGAGTAAAACATTAAAGATACAGAGGACATGGACCTTTAATTCCTCTTGTGTGTTGCAAGGGCAAGAATGAAATGTCAGTTCCCTAGGTGATTATATAGTGAATGCTGGCAAGAATGGAATAATGTGTCCTACTCAGGGTGTAAGAAATGTATACATGGGGAGATAAACCTGTAAGGGGATAAACAATATAGGGTAAGCAAATGTACAGCACAAAAGAATTCAATTGGATGGATGACACAGGTCTCTGGCCTTTGTGGAAATCAATGGACTACTGCTTAGGTGTCTTTTTCAAAGCACAAGGATGTTAAAAGGATACAGGCTTAACTCACTGACCCACTGAGGATGCTCAAGTTAACCCTAAGATATTTTTAAGAAATTTGATTTGTTGTCCTTTTTGATTTCTTTCTTCTCTCAGCTTCCTCGAATTGACTTATAATTTTTGTATCTATTGCTCTCTTTAGCTACGTGTGCCATTATTCAGCCACCCTTTTTGTAAATAAATTCCACTTGAATTGCTAGGCCTAACCTCTTTCCTTAATTTGAATCTGTGACCTCCTGTTTCTAAGTTAGTTAGTGAAATTGTATTTGGCATTACATATTACCTTTCCCAACTGCTAAACTACCTTGTTCTATACTCAGATGAATCTTTGTACAAAATTCCCTGTAAATTTGCCTGTGAATACAAAGCTTGATCCATAAAAATCTTCTAGCAATATCATTCTGATTTCAGAAGGCTGGTGAGATGAAGCCATGTGTTATGTTATAAACACCCCAACAAAAGAACTGTGATCTTACCATGCCCCCCACAATGTAATTTTGAAAATGCTGTTGATTCTGCCTCACCATTTGGAGACTCTTGCATGTGTTACTCTTCCAAATGCCCTGATTTAAAATTCCCAAGAGTCTCATAAGTTCTGGATTTCTTAGGTTACCCTCACCTCTACCCCCCACACTCCCCACTTCTCCAAAAACAATCTCCACACAAAAGTGCCAATAAACTAACTCAGCCGCACGCAATGATATTGTCAAGAAAACCTCAGGAGAAAACCATTTAAATTTCATGGCATAAATCTGAGCTCTTGGCCAACCTTCCGTTAGCAAGTTGGGAGCACAAGTCTCATGCTAATTCTCTACCAAACCTCGAGTTTTATGAAAGCTACATTTTATCTGTTTGGTTATATGCAGTCACATGAGAGTTAGAAAAGGAATATTAGCACCACTCACATTTTATTGTGGGAGTCACAATACTTGGTTGACCCCCTTTTCAGGTCCTATTGAATTTCCTATACAAAGGAAATGAAAATGTTTTATATTTAATACAGCAGCACATAACGAGAGGCTTAGTTATTACACAGAGAGCTTCAGTTTTCTGCTTTTGTTTCAGCTATTACTGTGGGGCTGAAATTTCCAAGCACATTTTTTATGATTTGTTTATTGTTGCTTTTACAGATGACAGTGAAAGGGAACACCACCTTTATGCTACCTACTCTACAGAACGGGCTTTCATTTATACTTATTTGTCCTAAGAAAGAGGGGTCCAACTTTTTATCAATGTCCTCATTTCTTACCCCCACTGCCATTGAGTTGATTCCAACTTATAGCAACCCCACAGGACATAGTAGAACTGCCCCATAGGGTTTTCAAGGCTGTAAATATTTTAAGGGAACAGACTGTCTTATTTGCTTCCATAGAGCAGCTGGTGTGTTTGAACCACTGACATTTTGGGTAGCAGTCAAATGCTTTAACCACTCCTCTACCAGAGCTCCTTCAATTTCTTGCAGATATATTAAAAAGTCTCAACAAATAAATAAATAAAGGTTACCTGGTGGAAATAGATTACACATACAGCATTTTTCTGATTCTGCTCCCATGTGTTCTGAGATTAAAATGGTGAGAGAACCTTACTGGGTTCTTACCACATGCCAGGATTGGAGCCCCTAGTTTTGTCTGATCCCAGACCTTGCTCCTCTGCCTTTTTTTTTTTGATAGCAGTAGCCATTTACTCTGTTAATATTATTACTTTTTTAAAATATACTTTCCTTGCTTCTTCTTTATTGAAAAATGTTAAACATTTCTTTACAAAAAGTAGTATAATACACACATATATCCTTCAGCTATCATGTACCAATTTTTCCACATGAGTTTGCTTTCCATTATTTTTCCCTCTCTACACATACAGATGTAGACATATTCATATGAATACATACATA
>NW_006921655.1:7825689-7826804 GCF_000298275.1 Orycteropus afer afer | reverse complement strand
TGGATTTATTTAGTGAAATCATTTCAAAGCAAGTTGTCTTCAGTGACTATTTACTTCTAAACAGTTTAGCATGCATCTCTCCTCAAAATAAGCACATACATCTATTTAACCACAATATTATTGCCACATGAGAAATAATAGCATTAATTCAATAATATTATTGCCACACAAGAAAAAAATAGCATTCATTCAATAATATCATGTAATACATGAACCTTATACAAAATTCCCAGATCCGCCCCCCCCAAAAAATTTAGTTTTAAAAACTAAAACCAAACTCACTTCCATCAAGTTAGGTCTGACCCATAGCAACCTCTCCTTGGGTTTCTGAGGCAGTATCTTTACAGAATTAGATTGTCCAATCTTTCTTCCAAGGAGTGGCTGGTGGATTTGAACCTCCAGCCTTCTGGTTAGCTGTCAAATGCCTTAGGCACTAGGCCAACAGAGCTCCTAAAATTAATTTTATTATTTCTTTTTATTTAGTTATGTTTCAGGGCCAAATCAAGGAATAGCCTGCTGTCCTGGCTCCTGTACTTACAGCTTCACCAGAATCCTGGATGTAGTGTGATAGCTTCAAAGCCTGAAAGAATTAGTATGAAGCCTGTGCCTAAGTAAACTACTTATATTAATTTATATAATAACATAGTAGGTCTGTATATTCTAAAATCTCTTTGATTCTGACATTTTGAAACCTATGATTCTTTGAGTCTAGCTGTCTAAATAATGGCATAATTCAGTGATTCTCCAAGCTATTCTATAGTTAAGTCTCTGAATCCATTATGGCTGCCCATATTCAGCCTGATTATATTTTGCTTAAATGAGTCTAAATTAACCTTGGCAAGTCTGTTCCTAATCAGATAATCCTCGACACTCCAGAATTCAAAAAATCATTATTTCAGAAGAGAAAAAAAAAAATAAAAAAGAAAAGGGAGGGGTGGGAGAACTAATATATCTAGTGAGATATGACACATAACATGGAGCTGTGGTTGTGCAGTGCCTAAGGCATTTGACTGCTAACCAGAAGGCTGGCAGTTCAAACCCACCAGTCACTGCATGGAAGGAAGATTGGGCAATCTACTTCCATAGAGATTTGGAAACCCAAAGAGGGGTAGCTA
>NW_006921655.1:7820604-7825129 GCF_000298275.1 Orycteropus afer afer | reverse complement strand
TATATAATGTATATAATATATATCTAGATACACATGCGTGTCAGCTAGTTGAGTGCTGTCAGACAGGTCTCAGAGCTCCTGGGGGCAGCGCAGGTAAGCGTCAGTGAGCTGTGTGGTGGCTTGTGGGTGTTGGAGTGCCTGGGGGTCGCCAATAAGCGTCAGTGAGCTAGCACTGCCAGGCAGGTGTTGCAGCAGTGGGTGCAGTGGGGGAGTGAGTGGAATCGTTTGGAACAACTAAGGTAGACAAACTTGTCTGTCAGTTTGTCTTATGGTGGTGGCTTGCATGTTGCTGTGAGGCTGGAGGTTGTGCCACCAATGTTTCAAATCCCAACAGGGTTACTCATGGTGGACAGGCTTCAGCAGAGCTTCCAGAAAAGACAGACTTAGAAGAAGGAAGAGTCCAACTACTTCTCAAACAATTGGCCAGCGAAAGCCTTAGGAATAGCAGTGGAAAACTGCCTGATATATCATTGGAAAACTTTATGAATAACCCTGAAACATTGTCTGATATAGTGCTGGAAGATAAGGCCCTCAAGCCGGAAGGTACAAAAAATAGGACTGGGGAAGATCTGCCTCCTCAGAGTAGAGCTGACCTTAATGATGTGAAAAGAGTACAGCTTTCAAGAACTTCATTTGCTGATGTGGCACATCTCAAGATGAGAAGAAACAGCTGCAAACATCCATTAATAATTGGAACATGGAATGCAAAAGTATGAATCTAGAAAAAGAGGAAGTTGTCAAAAATGAAATAGAATGCATAAAGATTGATATCCTAGGCATTGATAAGCTGTAATGGACTGGTGTTGGCCATTTTGAATCAGACAATCATATGATCTACTATGACAGGAATGAAAAATTGAAGAGGAATGGCGTGGCATTCATCATCACAAAGAATGTATCAAGATCTATCCTGAAGTACAATGCTACCACTGATAGGATAATACCAATAAACCTACAAGGAAGACCAGTTAATGCTATTATTATCCAAATTTATGCACCAACCACCAAAGCCAAAGACAACTGCTGGAGTCTGAAATTGACTGAACATGCAATCAAGATGTGTTAATTATCACTGGTGATTGGAATGCAGAGGTTGGAAACAAAGAAGAATAACTAGTAGTTATTGGAAAATATGGTCTTGCTGATAGAAAGAACGCTGGAGATTGCATGATAGAATTTTGCAAGACCAATGACTTATTCATTGCAAATATCTTTTCAACAACACAAATGGTGGCTATACATGTGGACTTTGCCAGATGCAGTACACAGGAATCAGCTTGATTATATCTGTGGCAGGAGGTGACGGAGAAGCTAAAGCTAAATATCTTCAGCCTTAACAAGACCAGGAGCTGATTGTGGAACAGATCATCAACTCTTCATATGCAAGTTCAAGTTGAAGCTGAAGAAGGAAGGAAAATATTTAAGCCTCAAACTGCAATTTTGAAAGATTCCATGGGGAATACATTGACTGATGCAGGAAACATCAAAACAAGATGGAAGGAATACACAGAGTCACTGTACCAAAAAGAATTGATAGATGATCATCCATTTCAGGAGGTGGCATATGATCAAGAACCAATGGTATTGAAGAAAGAAGTTGAAGCTGCACTGAAGGAAGTGGCAAAAAACAAGGCTCTAGAAATTGACGGAATACCCATTGAGATGTTTCAACAAATGGACGCTGTGTTGGAAGCATTCACTTGGCTATGCCAAGAGATTTGGAAGACAGCTACCTGGCCAACTGACTGGAAGAGATCCATATTTGTACCCATTCCAAAGAAAGTGGAAGTTATTGAACAGTATCATTGATATCACACGAGTAAAATCTTACTGAAGATAATTAAAAAATGATTGCAGCAGTATATTGACAGAGAACTTCCAGACATGCAAACTGGATTCAGAAAGGTACATGGAATGAGAAATATCATAGCTGATGTCAGATGGATCTTGGCTGAAAGCAAAGAATACCAGGAAGATGTTTACTTGTGTTTTATTGACTATGCAAAGGCATTCAATTCTGTGGATCATAAGACATTATGGATAATATTGAGAAGAATGAGAATTTCAGAACACTTAATTATACTCATGAGAAACCTGTACATAGACCAGGAGGCTGTCATTCAAACAAAACAAGGGGATACTGCATGGTTTAAAGAGATGGATTTCCGGTAAGATGGAGGAATAGGCAGACAAGTGACACAGACTCTCTTCAACAAAGAAAAGAGAAACCAATTGACAGAGATACAGAAGAAAATCTTAGAGCCCTGTGTTTTGAAAAGAAGTATACAGAAGTGGATTAGGCACCAACTGGTGGAAAAGCCTGAATAAAAACAGTGAGTATGGATATAGTTGGAGCTGTGGATGGTCAGCTACTCTGACAGAACCAACAGCCTGAATATTTCCAAGCGGTGTTGGGACCTAAAAATTGAGCTAAAGATCAGCCCTAGTCACCAAGGGGTGCAGGGATGACTGCGTTGGTGACCTATGACTAGGAAGGGAAACTGTAAGGAGGGAGACAACCTGAGCTGTGGACTTGCTACAGTCTGGATTGTTTACATGTGGCAGCCATTTTTGCTATTTAAAGTGACCGAGGGTGAAGCCATTTTGAATGTTTACAAGTGGCAGCCATTTTGGATTTTAAAGTGACAACATTCTCATTCGGATTCCAGAGACCTAAGAATAGGCTCCATTTGCCAAGGTCAGCAGGGTTATATGAGAGGCTGACAACAGGAAAGGAGACAGGTGGTGAGTGTATAAGTGCTATCAACTAGTGGATAGAGGAGCACAGCACAGTACCCTGCTTAGGCAGATAACATAAAAACCAAACAACAACAACAAAAAATTTGTGGGCAAGTCACTCAAACATACAAAGATAAGTAAATAAATAAAATGCATTAAAACAAAACAAAAAATCAGGAGGAGTGTGTGTCAGGCTTGTATCCTTTCATCATACTTATTAAATCTGTATGCTGAGCAAATAATCTGAGAAGTTGGACTATATGAAGAAGAATGTGGCATCAGGATTTGAGGAAGAATCATTAACAACCTGAGATATGCAAACAACACAACTTTGCTCGCTGAAAGTGATGACGACTTGAAGCACTTACTGATGAAGACTAAAGACTACAATGTGTGGTATAGATTACACCTCAAGATAAAGAAAACAAAAATACTCACCATTGGACCAATAAGCAGCATCATGATAAATGGAGAAAAAATTGAAGTTGTCAAAGACTTCATATTACTTGGTTCTACAATCAACACCAATGGAAACAGCAGTCAAGACATCAAAAGACATATAGCACTGGGCAAATCAGCTGCAAAAGACCTCTTTCAAATGCTGAAGAGCAAAGATGTCTCCTTGAAGACGAAAGTGCTCCTAACCCAAGCCATGGTATTTTTAGTAGCCTCATATGTATGTGAGAGCTGGACAATGAATAAGGAAGACAAGAAGAGTTGATGCTTTTGAGTTGTGGTGTTGGAAAAGAATGCTGAGAGTACCATGGACTGCTTAAAGAACTAAGATATCTGTCCTGGAAGAAGTGCAGCTGGAATGCTCCTTAGAAGCAAGAATGGCCAGTCTTTGTCTCACCTACTTTGGTCATGTTGTCAGAAGGGACCATTCTCTGGAGAAGGATGTCATGCTTGGTAAAGTAGAGGGTCAATGAAAAAGGGGAAGGCCCTCAACCAGGTGGATTGATACAGTCGCTGCAGCAATGGGCTCAGGTGTAGCAAGGATTGTGGGGCTGGGTAGAAACAGGCAGTTTTTCGTCCTATTGTACATAGCGTTGCTATGAGTCAGAGCCAACTCGACGGCACCTAACAACAACAGCCTCCAAATACTGCACTGGACATACTTGCACTGAAAATAATAAATAAATAAAAGTCTGATATTCAGACTTAACCAAGTGTCCTATATTTTTACTTGTGAAATCTGGTAACCCTATGTGTGTGTATTTGGTGTGGGGAACAGGATGGTGAGGGAGGAAGACCTGAACATGAGTATTTCATTTTAAGGTCTCCCTGGGTAAGTCATGTATGAATTCAGGATTGAAACCACTGACATAGGGAAATATTATAAATAAAATAAAATATAAACTCCTTATCGTAGCACAAAAACAGTTTGGTTTCTTCTTCCTTTTCAATTGTTACCTTGTCTCCTGCCACACCCTACACCAATATTCCTAAATGCCATATGCTTTCTTACCTCCATGTCTTTGTACATGCTGTTTCCCAAATTGGGACTTCTTTACTGGTTTGTTTGATGAAATACTAGTCGGTTGTTAAGACTCAAATCTGACTGCCCTGGCACAGGGAGATAGCTCAGAGGGCAAGGCTGCATTGCGAAGGACACAGAGAAAAGGAAACCACAGGGAGGAAGTGGGAAAAGAGCTATTATGAAATGAATCTGATTTGTAAAGTTTCACCCAAATCATAATAAAAAGTTTTATTTATTTATTTATTTTTTAAAAAAGAAGTAAAAAAGAAAAAAAAAAAAAAAAAAAGCTTACAAGCAGTTACCTAA
>NW_006921655.1:7811606-7820504 GCF_000298275.1 Orycteropus afer afer | reverse complement strand
AGTGATACCTTCTCAGGGATTTTAAAAAGCATTTTTATGGGTGATGTGTGATGAAAATAAAGAAACGTTTCTCTGGTAGTGGAATTTCAGGCACACACACACACACACACACACACAAATGGAGGCAATAGAACTAAAGAGGGAATCTCCTGAAGCCCTCAAAATCATCCAAGTAGATAGTCTTTTAACTCTGTATGTGCAAAAGGTCTACACTAGTTCCATTGCTAAGAGCACATCTAAGTGTCTCAGAGTCCTATAATCTAGCAGTCTTCATTCTGGGTACTATTATTTGCAGTACATATCTTTCCAAGGTCTATGTGACAATGGTAACATTAAGAAAATCAATTTCCTGAACATTTGTCTATTAATAGATCTGTAGCTGAGATGCTTCTGATCTCAAAAAAAACAAAAAATTCAAACCCACTGCCATTGAGTTGATTCTGACTCAAAGCGACCCTCATTGTGCCTGTAAATCTTTATGGAAGCAGACTGCCTCATCTTTCTTCCATGGAGCAGCTAATGGGTTCAAACCACTGGATTTTGGTTAGCAGCCAAATGCCTTAGACACTAAGCCACCAGAGCGCCTTATAAAGTGGGGTAGCAGAGATTACAAAATTTTCTTTCAAGAATCTTGTCTTTTATCATTGATATAAGTTGTCAGAAACTGAATGGTTCCCATTGAAGGCTGCTTGGGAGCAAAAGAGAGAACCTGTGACAAAAACAGAGGGGCAAGGACCCTAATTTTTTTCAAGGTGACAAATTTATGACAAATCTCTGTGCCTTATCTATCTTTCTAAGTACCTATTTGCCTGCTTCTTAATGCATCTTAAAACTAGAATTTGAAAGTGAGATGTTGTCACAGGATGTATAATAACATGTTTTTGAATTGAAAAATAAATCCAGATTCTTTTCCTAACAAAAATCAAGTTTGATTTGATTGATTGTTTAGACAATGAGAAGTTGGCTTTGCCAAGTAGGTTAAATGGTGAATATTTTCCAAAAGTTGAATGAACTAAACCTTCTGCTGCAAGTTTTGACTAAAATATATTCAAAGCATGTGATAAGATGAAAGCATTCTATTTAAAAATGAATTGGCAAAGGTGTATTGACATTAACAATATTTTTATATCCCCCACCTTTTTAGTTTTTTGAGTACATCAGGATTAAACAAAATGTCTCAAAGTGAAAGAGTAGCAGTAATAATTAATAGTTATTTCATAGGTCTCGGTAAAGCCTTTTTGGTGTACTTCCCAGAAACCAAGGCGATGAGTGACTCTAATGACTGGGTAGCAAAGCCTTTTGCAAGGCTGATTGTTTATAATTCTTTGCTCTCAATACAATTGAAGGAGAACCTCATCAAGTTGTTAGCTGATAGAACATTAAAAATAATTTTTGATGGTAAATGACTGTATGATATTTTGGCACATAACTCATAAGAGTACTAATAGAACCAAGTGATGTTATAACACAACTCCTTCCATTTTCATCTACTTATTTCCATGAACAAGGTTTTTCAGTGCTTACATCTCCAAATAAATAAAAGGAATAGAATTGAGATTGAATTCTGTTTTATTTTGGCAGTAAGCAATATCCATCCATAATAAATACATGAATAAATTGGAAATGAAACAAGACCCATCCAGGTCATTAAGAAATCCATTTCCAAGGAAATTTATCATATCAAATTATCACTTACCTAAATTTGTAGCTTATTTTAGCTACTTTCATCATTTGTTTACTAACACTAATGTTTATAATGATAACAAAATCCAAAGTAATTTTTATATGTAAAGCCTTATAATAGAGGGAAAAATAAGGTATCAGTTTACAGACATATTTTTATTATGAAAAAGTAGCATAAGACAATCAATAAAAAAAATTAAGCATAAAACTATATGTATTAGGATAAAATTTAGTGGGAAAAATAGAATAGAGTTTGAGGAGAAAAGGAAAATTATAAAATCTTCAACTGTTAAAGATCTCATTTATATATTTTAAAGTGGAGGACAGAAGATTTAAAATTCTGATGTCATTTAGTGATTTTTTTTTAAAAAAAGTCATTATTTATAACATGCCAAAAATTATATACTTTGTGACTATTTAACTTGTCATAAAAAAAAATTCAGATATCAGGTTGAAAATAGTTTTTCACAATTATTTCCAGGGGTGGGAAAGAAAAAAAAAAAAAAAAATTTTAAAGATGTCAAGGAAAGGAGCTTGTAAGTTTGGATCATCTTCTGCCCATCAAGTAAAGTTCTCTAGCTACAGTCAGGTTTGTACCTAACTGCTTCTAGAAGCAACTGCCACATCTCTTGCTATGAGAACCTGCAATAAAATGTCCCTGGGTAGCTGTATATGCTTTATACCAACATATTTTTAGAGATACTGAAGTGAAACCCAAACCAAAATGCTTTCCAGTACAATTATTTTACATTAAAGTACAAATATTGCTAACACAGAAACTCAGTCCCAAATGCTCACTGCTTAGAAATAGCACACATTGAGGACTTCCAAAGCATTACCCTCCTTAGATCCCTTTTCGTTCTTTTCCAATGGAATCCAATGAACACAATTAGTATAAAATTTAATGGGGATTTGGCTACAGTCCAAATACATACTAACCAAGGGAACCCGGGACATGATATTGTGCTGACTTCACAGAAAATCCCCTTGCTCCTATTAAGACTAGTGAAATCAGGAGTTAAGGATGAGCAGCTAAATTTTATCCAGATGTACTAGGAAATTGAATTTTCACAAATACAGACATGAACTGAAAGTGGTCACCAACAAAGATTTTAAAGATTTTACCTCAAGTTGCAGCCTTGAGTAAAGGCAAACTGAACCAAAGACTAATTACTAGCATTCTTAAAAAATAAACAACAAAAATGAGCCAACAGTCTTAGACATCTTATAATATGCTGTCCTAAGTGATTACCAAGCACTGTTGTGAATGCATTACCCTCATTCACTCCAAGAATCCTCACAACAAATCTGAGTGAGAATATAATCACCCCCATTTTTCATATGGAATATCTGAGGCACAGAGAGTTTAAGTAACATTCCAAAGGTCATCCAGCAAATAAGTAGCAGTGCCGGGGTTTGAACTAGAGCCCTGCACTTAACCTCTATTTTACATGTTACCTCATGGAAACCCTGCTGCTGCCAACAATGAAATTTATATTTTTTGAAGGTGGGTTTTTAAAAATATGGCAAGGGCAGATGGAGGAGGGGGTTTGGCCCACTGCCTAGAATTAAACATTTATTTATTTATTTATTGCTCTCTCCTGTTTCTAAGTAAGTTGTTATACACACTTATTTTATTATCGTTATTTCTATCTGACATGCTGTGCAAGAACATCATGATTTAAAATATCTTAGTAACAACCCAAAGAAAGGGACTTAAAAGTAATGTTCGAAGAAAAAGCAGATGGCCAACAAGTGCAAATTTTGAATTCTTATTTTTTTGTATGGGGAGTAGATGTGGTTGGTAAAAGGTTATGCTAATAAGCAAAATGTTCTTATATTGTAATGAGCATATTATTTAAAATCATTTCTGAGTTCCGTAAAGTGTTAAAAGAATAACCCAAGAAGATTCTGAAAAAATAAGCTCTGAATCTTCCTGAAGAAGGTTATCTGAGTTAAACAGATCCTTAAGACTCAGTAAGAACCTAACGCTAAAGGTTAAAATGTTAGCAATGTAGGATGCAACAATCTCCATTCATTTAAGGCATGAGCTACAAGCTCATATCTGAAAACACCAAGATATTTGAATAAACCTGGACTCCACACTGATGCTATTTTTAAATTCCTGTAAACTTCCTAGGGTGGGATAAATCAGTAAATAGGGCCAGGAAACTTGAATCCAGGCTCCAAACCCTTGAGGCTTCTCTAGGATGTCTTTGAACTCCCTCTTGCAGTATCGCCACTGCAACCATCCCCTCCCCAGATGTTTTGGCTTTTGACTGGATTTTCAGCATCATGAAAGTTCTTGCCCTAGTTCAAGAACCCTGCTGTCCTCTTCCCCACCCTTTTCTGGATGACAACTCTTTCCTTCCGTTTTGGCTTTGGAAATGGTGATTTGAGATTTTTTTTTTTTTTAAAGATAAGTCATCTCCACAATCCTCCACACAATTCTACAAAAAGAATTCATCCTTATTCCTGGGTTGGCCTTGTTGGTGTTATCCTCCTAATCCAGCTGCAGTGATGTATCATATTGGCTGCCTGCCACATACAAAATTTGGGACATCCTGCAGGAGGCAAAAAGCCAATCGGGTCTGTTTCTCAACAGCTAGATTGACAAGCCAGTACCCAAAGGGCAATGATAATAGTATATATGCATATATTCAGAAACATACACATACACTATGTGTGTTCTTATGTGTGCATGTGTAGACTCATGCATTCACACACATATAGTATCCTGCCACATATGAAGTGATCTGTCTGTGTGGACATGTGTGTGTGTTTGTGTGTGTGTGTATATACACGCCTTTCCATATACTCAGTTTCCAGATGTGCTGCTAAATTCCTATTTCTAGTGCAATGTGTAATTCATATGGTTCCAACTTTACTTTCTGTCCTTTCCATCCTGATAGGATGTTGCTCATGCTTCAATGTAATCTCAGAGAACTAGTCTACCATTCTTTTACATTGACATGTTTTCACTTTGGGAAGCCCTAAAGTACTAACACACCTTCTGATGTGCAAGCAGTAAGTGTAATGTTAAACATTATGCTTTGTGTTTCTGGATTACCCATTCACACATCATTTTATTTTTATAAGCAGGGAAAGGAAATAGCAATCCAAATAGATATCAACATAAACCTTAAACTTCCAGACCTTACCATTTAACATGGATTTGCCTCTACTCTATAAATCACTGTCCTAGATGCTACTAAATCTAGCTAAGCAAGCTATATAAATATTTTGTCTGACAACAAAGACTCAGTTTGGAAACAAGTGAAGGGAAAAAAGGTTACAAGTCCTGGAGATCTTTGGACATTTCTCTAAATCTCCTATGTAATTAGAGAAAGCAAATTTGGATGGATTTTAACAGATTAAAAAGAGAATTGTAATGAAGCCAGGATTTCCTCTTGGAGAATTTTTATTCAGAAAATGTCTGGGATAACCACGCACTAAGGCAATAATGTAAACCTGAAGGGAAAAGATAATAGGAAGCAAAGGCTGGGGCCAGAAAAATAAAGAACTTCTAAAATATATTGTTCTTGATAAAAAGGGGATTATTTCAAGAGGTAAATACATATTTTAAAAGTGCCAAATATTTTACATTTATATTTACTAGTCAATTAAATAATTTTGAACATATTATCTGGTCCAAACAGTGGAGCTCAACATGTTTTTCTGTTTATTACCTTTTTTAATTGCTTTAAATCTCTAAACTCTTCCTGTTTGAGACTGTAATCTGAGGATGAATCATTTTATTCTGGATTTTTCCCATCTAGAATTAATTTATAAGAGAATTTGGGATTTGACCAAGGTACCATATTTGAATATTATCCAAATACGGCCAACAGCCACAGTATTCAACATTTTTGGTCCCTGTTTTTATTATTATCATTTTTTTATAATTATGAAACATAGAAAATAATCTAAATGTCCAAGACTTGGGACAATTTATATTATCAAGGGAAATTTATATCAGTGATTTTTATTTTCTTTTTATATTTTCCAAATTGTCTGCAAAGAACACACAAAATTTTGGGGTAGATACTAAAACACAGCGGATGTTTCTTTGCTTTATGACTTGGGGGCTTCTTCAGTTTTGGAGAACAAGGGGTAGAAAGAGGCCTATAGCTATAATCTTATGTAGGAAGTCAAAAATAAAGTAAGATCTACTGAGATCAAACAAAGACTAGGTGTTTGCTCAAAAGCATCTCCATTTGTTCAGCAGATGTTCACATAAAATTTGTCTACATACATATTTCAAACACAGTCAGTTATCTGGAATTTACCTAAAGTCAGCCAACACTTAGAGGAAAGGTCCGAGATAGTCCCAGTTGAGTGATAAAATTGGCAAATTCTGATGAGACTTGAAAGAAGCAAACAGTAAGAAGAATACAGAAGGAGAGAATAGGATGAGTGATGGAAAAGCAAGGGAAAAATAGCTGAGTATGTGGAAGTTGGCAGAATACATGTGTTTTAAATACAACATATGACCTGCACTTTCAGTGGCTTTGGTGAACTCCATATTGGCAATGTGAGGCTTATTCATATTTATAAAAATACAAATTTCCTAGTGTCTCCAAGAATGAGTATGATATGAAATTTCACTAATATTGCAAACATCAAAATATATGAAAACTGTATGTAATATGTAATAATAACTCATCAAAATATATGCATATCACATAGAAGTCAAAGTTTTAAAATAATAAAATATAAGAAAGCAACTGGAAAGAAATAATAAAAAATAATATTTGTTAAAATCATCCATGTCTATTTTTATATTTACTTCCTTCAGGTTTTAAATAATCACTGACCCCTTTTACTTTGAAGCAAATATGACACTGCAACATTTTCTACAATATCCTTGTTCAATAAAGCTTATAGGACTCAAATATTAGCAACCCTATGTGTTAAATGCATAGTGTGAATAGCAAAATGTGCATACATCTGTTTTATACACATGCAATGTATTAACACATTTTGAGCACATTTTTTATGTGGAAATTTGATAGCTTCAAGAGGAATTTGGGTGGATAGGACAAAGATGGAGTGGAGTAAGGAAGGGAGAAAAGGAGAGTTGAGAGGTAAGTATGAACGTACTGTTTTTGGGGAATATTCACACTCAAGGTATAATATTATTTTCCTGCTGAGGTTGTGTCATCTTTTCCTTTTACTTCATAAACCCTTCAGCTTATTCTAGTTGAATTTTCCTTTGAAGGCCACCCAGAAGCTCTGACCTGGCTGGTAATGGCTGGAACAGCTGATTTAAAGACTGTCTCAGAGAACTCTAAAGCAACATGGCTTAGGCTGCAGCACTGGGGAGTTAGGTAATTTAAGTGGTAGAGATTACTACACACAGTCTGCAGTGTAAATAAGCTTTCAGACCTTCATTTGCCTTTCAACTCACCTTCTTTCTTCAGGTTAGTATTAATGAGATGCTGTTCCTAACACAGAGAAATATTTTTAATGGTTTTTGATGAGGTGATATGTTCTTTGATTTACTTGTATGAACATGATGAGAGAATCATTATTGAGTAGTGCTTCAAAGTTCAGGCTCAGGGACCAGATGGCCTAAGTTCAAATCCTGGCTTGGTCACTTCTTAGATGTACTAGGACAAAAAAAAAAAAAATTAACCTCTTTGTTCCTCAGTTTACTCATGCAAATGAGAAGTATAATGACAGTGCATATTTCATTGGGGGTTTTTGAAAATGAGTTGTTAAATACGAAGTGCCTGAAACAGTGTTCAATACACATAGTATGTTCTGGCTATTATCATGATATCGAGTTTTCCATTCTCTCCCCTGTTTGCTTTCATCTACAAATCATTCATGAGGGTTAGACATGTTTTGTGACCACAAAGATTTTGTCTTGATAGAAAGCATATTTCAATGAGCACTTTCTCTTCATAGTTGACCTGATAACTACACAAACTGAGAATGAGTAGATCTCTAACATTCTCATGCTAGTTTATTTTGTCCAAAGACAACTGAATAGAAAATTTTGAAAAAAAAGAAAAGGAAAAAAAGGTGAAAGTAAGCCAATTGATTGATTAGGTTGGGATGCCTAATATGTTGTTGTTGTTGTTGTTATGTGCCGTCAAGTTGGACCTGACTCAGCAACCCCTTCTTGGGTTTCTGAGGCAGTGTCACTGTGGAAATAGATTGCCCAACCTTCCTTCCGAGGAGTGGCTGGTGGGTTTGAACCACTAGCCTTCTGGTTAGCAGTCAAATGACTTAGGCACAACGCTACCAGAGCTCCCAATGTCTAGTATAAGTAGGACATTCTCTTTGCACATGGCTTAAAAGGAAACTGACAGCTATTTTGAGGCCAGCTTCAATTTTTCAAGATGCCTGCAAGTCCCAGATAAGTTAATGTTGCCAGTTGTGTGAGCTGGTCTCTTTAGGAAATCTCTGTGCTGCCTCATATTTGTAAGGTCATAACTTCCATCCCTGTTGGCAATCCACTGATTTTCATCAAGAAAAGGGGTTTCTAGAATTTATCTGCTTTATAATATACAATACATTTTAGTCATTTATCATATACAATTACCAGTTTGATCATCTAACTCAGAATTTATTGTGTAGCATGTTGTCTACATATCATTGATAACAAGTATAAAATGATCATAATCTCAGAGATTAGCACATAATTTTCTTAATGTTGAATACAATGAAGAAAGGGTGAAATGGTAGAAGTTAATTTTTGCTGAAGGCTGACTACATGCCATCTATCTCACTTAATCTTTAGAATAATTCTATGAGGGAACTAAAGATCAGAGAGATTAACTGGATCCCTAAGGTCCCCCAGCTTGTAACTGGTTGAGCAAATTGAGGTCTATGGCACAATCAATTCTTGTTTTAATCTCAACTTCTCTACTTCCATCTAACCCATCTTAACTTCTCTACCACCATCCAACCCAAATTCTGAGAATTGGACTTTAGAAAGTCACAAGTTCAACCACTTCTCACCACCCGCACTATTACTATCCTGGTCCAACCTCCTATCGTATCTTGTGTGGATTGTTTTAAAAGGCTCTCAGTTGTCCTCCCTGATTCTACAGTGTCCCCTATAGTATATTTACCTCAGAGTGTCAGAAGAATCCTAGTTCAATCAGACCAAATCCAAGCTTCCACACAGACCTGAAAGTTTGTACATTACCCAGTCCCGCTGGATCCCTGACCTCATCTCCTACAATGTTTCTTTCTTTCTTT
>NW_006921655.1:7800631-7803801 GCF_000298275.1 Orycteropus afer afer | reverse complement strand
TCTCCTTTTTTGGTATTTTCACGCAAATTCTTTTGCTAGTTGGGGTTTAGTCTACTTCTGTATCCTTCTCTTCAAGGCTCAGGGGTCCAAGATTAACTTCTGTGTCTGTGTCAATTGGTTTCCCTTTTCTTTGTTGAAGAGGGTCTGTGCAGTCCTTCTACCTAGTCCGCCATCTTTAGTAAGTCACGATGTTTCTTTACCTCACAAGTAGTCCTCTCCTCTGTGTTAATTCTAGCACATCTATTTATATGAATAATTTTTGAATTTTCAGTCTAAGTTAATAGAAAGCTAAATCTATAACAAATGTAATAAAGAAAGCTTAAATTTCTGATATTAGTAGAAGGCATTTTTAGACATGGTAAATAAGAACAATGTAAGGTGGGAGAAACAATTTTCCTACACCTTAAAAGATAGGAGCTATGTATAGAACAAATTCTGAATAGATTAGTGGATAAAAGCATAAAATATGTAACTTTTAAAAACTTTTTTGTGTTCAATAATATGTAAATAGATTGTTTCTTTGTTGCTTATTGCAGATCTCTGATCCAATGGCATCTTCAGATGGATGAGTTTATGTAAAATAGCATGTCCCCACTATCACTCGCAAACCTCTTATGTTCACAGTACTTTCACTTGATATTTCATTACCTTTTTATTTTTTGTGTTTTGTGTCATCCATAAAAATGTCAACTCCAAGACGACAGAACTTCTCAGTCTCATTTACAATAAATCTCCAGAAGAGATTTGCCTAGAAGAGTGCCTAGCACATCAAAAGTGATCAATAAAATATGTGAATATATTTATTGATATATAAAATGAAAGAATAATCTGAAAGTAATTTGTGGAAGTGAGAGATACAATTGAGAAAACGGATGCTTAATTTCATGTAGAAAGGTCAAGGAACTTGCTCAAGTGCAAATTCTTGCTTAATAATAGAACTGATACTAAAAACCAAAAAAAAAAAAACCCAAAAAACCACTGTCATCGAGTCCATTCCAACTCATAGCAACCCCCATTGGGTTTTCAAGATGGTAAATCTTGGGGCAAGTAGATTGCCCAGTCTTCTGCAGAGGGGCTGATGGATTTGAACCACCAACCTTCTGGTTAGCAGTCAGATGTCTTAGGCACTACTCTACCAGAGTTCCTTATACTAAAAAACACATAGCATAAAGATCAGTAGTCTATAAATTAAGGAGGTATACTAAAAACCACACCTCCTTAATTCAGTTTACTGATCTTTATACTATAACAAGCTGCCTCTTTATAGGAATTTAATCTATTATTTTCATAATAATGTGCAAGGAAAGTCCTATTGTTTTCTTTTGTTGTATCATCTTATTTTAAATATTTATCTTTGGAAGCTCATATTTCAATATTGCACAACTATTTCTTCATGGAATATGTCACAGAAGATGGAAGCAGAAAATCCAAAGCTCTCCTCGAAAGCATTTTCATAAGAAAACATCAGGCTATACTGTCTCTATAATAACCAAGAGGATAATGTAAAAAGATACAAGTATGAATGAATGAATGAATTGATTAGTTTGGATTTTCTCTCTAAAATTGTAAGCTAGTTTGGCTATCATCATCATCACCATTGCCATCACTGCTATTTATGGAGCACTTAGTCAGCATCAGGCATTGCACTTACATACCTAACAAGTATTCTAAGATTTAGTCCTCACAATAATCCTAGAGTCTCATAGTACAGGTAGAGAAAGCAAGGCTTAAAGAGGCATGTCACACAGCTAGGAGGTAAAAGACCAGTATTCAAATTTAATTATCTGACTACAAAACCTTGATGCATTTCTGTGCTTCATAAGTTAAGAACGATTTCTTCCTATCTGTCTTCCAAACCACCCAGTGCTAGCTAGCTACACTGTAAAAAAAAAAAACCACACACACACACAGTGGTGATCCAGTTGATTCTGACTCATGGCAACCCCGTGTATGTCAGAGTAGAATTGTGCTCCATAGGATTTTCAATGGCTAGTTTTTCCAAAGCAGATCAGTAGGGTTTTCTTCTGAGCTGCCTCTGTGTGGACTTGAACTTCCATTCTTTTGGTTAGCAGCTGAGCAACTTAACCATTTGTATCACACAAGGACTCTAGCTATACTGCGGATGTTTAAAAATACTCAGAAAAAAGTTAAGAGAGGGGACTTTGTTATTATTGTTGTTAGGTGCTGTTGAATTGGCTCCAACTCATAGAGACACTATGTGCAACAGAACAAAACACTGCCTGGTCCTGCACCAGCCTCACAATCTTTGCCATACCTGAGCCATAATTATAGCCACTGTGTCAATCCATCTAGTTGAGGGCCTTCCTCTTTTTTGCTGACTCTCCATTTTACCAAACATGACATCCTTCTCCAGGGAATGGTCCTTAGACAACATGACTAAAGTAGTGGAGATGAAGTCTGGCCATTCTCACTTCCAAGGAGAACTCCTGCTGCACTTCTTCCAGGAGAGATTTATTAGTTCTTTGGGTAGTACATGGTACCTACAGTATTCTTTGCCAACACTATAACTCAAAAGCATCAACTCTTCTTTGGTCTTCCTTAGGAGCTTTGATAGTGTAGTGCCTAAGGCACTTGACTGCTAACCAGAAGGCTGGCAGTTCAAATCCACCAGCCACTCCTCAGAAGGAAGATGGGGCAATCTACTTCCATAGTAATACTGCCTCGGAAACCCAAGGAGGGGTCACTATGAGTTGGTCCGATTCGATAGCACATAACAACAACAACAGCAGTCATTGTCCAGATTTCCCATGCTTATGAGGCTATTGAAAATACCATGGCTTGGGTTTGTTGTTGTTGTTGTTATGCGCCATCGAGTCAGACCTGACTCATTGTGACCCCTCCTTGGGATTCCGAGGCAGTATCACTACGGAAATAGATTATCCCATCTTCCTTCCAAGGAGTGGCTGGTGGGTTTGAACCTCCAGCCTTCTGGTTAGCAGTCAAGTGCTGTGATGGCTGTTTGTATGTCAACTTAGCTAGGCCTTGTTGAGTGGATGGGCAGCTGGATGTAGTATTCCCCATGATGAGACTGGTAATCAACTCCATGGTGGAATGAGCTGAGTAGCTGCCTTTGGGTATGTGGTCTGCTTCCTGTGTATAAGGAGAAGCTTTGAGAATGGTCTCTAGCCTTTGGCACGCTTGGACCCTGC
>NW_006921655.1:7781929-7799226 GCF_000298275.1 Orycteropus afer afer | reverse complement strand
TCCTTCCGAGGAGTGGCTGGTGGGTTTGAACCGCCAGCCGTCTGGTTAGCAGGCAAGTGTCTTAGCCACTATGCTAGCAGAGCTCCCCTTCAGCACCATAGAGAGGTCTTTTGCAGCAGATTTCCCCAGTGCAATATGCCATCTGATTTTGTGGCTGCTATTTCCATCAGTGTTGATTGTGGAATCAAGTAATATGAAATCTTTGACAACTTCTATCTTCTTTCCATTTATCATGATGCTGCTTACTGGTCCAGTTGTGAGGATTTTTGTTTTCTTTATATTGAGGTGTAATCCATACTGAAGATTGAAGTCTTTAATCTTCCTCAGTACGTGCTTCAACATATCCTCACTTTCAGCAAGCAAGGTTGTGTTGTCTGCATATTGTAGGTGGTTAAAAAGTCTTCCTTCAGTCCTGATGCCACATTTTTCTTCATATAGTCCAGGTCCTAGGAAAATTAGCTCAGAACACAGATTGAATAACTAGGGCAAAATGATATATCCCTGACACATTCCCTTCATGATTTTAAATTATGCAGTATTCCCTTGTTCTGTTTGAACAACAACCTCCTGGTCTGTGTACAGGTTCCTCATGAGCATAATTAAGTGTTCTGGAATTCCCATTCTTTTCAATCTTATTCATAATTTGTTATGATCCACACAATCATATGATTTTTAATAAAACACAAGTAAACATCTTTTCTTTCAGCCAAGATCCATCTGACATCAGCAATGGTATCCCTCATTCCACATCCTCTTCTGAATCCAGCTTGCATTTCTGGAAATTCTCTGTCAATATACTTCTGCAATCATTTTTTAATTATCTTAAGCAAAATTTAACTTGCATGTGGTTTTAATAATATTGTTTGATAATTTCTACTTCTGTGGGATCACCTTTCTTTGGAATGGGTAAAAATATGACTCTCTTCTCCCAGTCAGTTGGCCAAATAGCTGTCTTCCAAGCTTCTTAGCATAGACGAATAAGTGCCTCCAGCATGACATCCATTTGTTGAAACATCTCAGTGGGTATTTCATCAATTCCTGGACCCTTTTTTTTTTTTTTTTCCCACCAATTCCTTCAGTGCAGCTTTGACTTCTTCCTTCAATACCATTGATTCTTGACCACATGCCACCTCCTGAAATGGATGAACATCAACCAATTCTTTTTGGTACAGTGACCCTGTGTATTCCTCCCATCTTCTTTTGATGTTACTGGACCATTCAATATTTTGCCCACAGAGTGTTTCAATATTGAAACTCATGGCTTTAATTTTTTCTTCAGTTCCTTCAGCTTGAGAAATGCTAAGCATTTTCTTCTTTTTTGGTTTTCTAACTCCAGGTCTTTGCACATTTCATTATAATAATTTACTTTGCATTCTTGAGCTGCTCTTTGAAATCTTCTGTTCAGCTTTTCTACCTTGTCATTTCTTCCATTTGTTTTAGCTACTCACCATTCAAGGGCAAGTTTCAGAGTCTTTTCTGACATCCATTTTGGTCTTTTCTTCCCTTCCTGTCTTTTTACTGACCTTTTGCTTGTTTCATGTATGATATTCTTAATGTTCACAATCCATCTGGTTTTCGGTCATCAGTATTCAATGCATCAAATCTATTCATTAGATGGGCTCTAAATTCAGGTGGGATATAATCAAGGTCATATTTTGGCTCTTGTGAAGTGTTAATTTTCTTCAGCTTCAACTTGCACTTGCATATGAGCAGTTGATGGTCTGTTTAACAATCAGCTCCTGGCCCTGTTTTGGCTGAAGATACTGAGTTTCTCCATTGTCTTTTCCACACACATGGTCGATCTGAGTCCTGTGCATTCTATCTGGTGAGGGCCACATGTATAGCCACTATTTATGTTGTTGAAAAAAGAATTTGCAATGAATAAGTTGTTGGTCTTGAAAAATTCTATCATGTCGTCTCCAGCATCATTTCTATCACCAAGGCCATATTTTCCAGCTACCAGTGATTCTTCTTTCTAGCTTTCACATTCTAATCATCAGTAATAACACATCTTGATTGCATGTTTGGTTAATTTCAGACTGCAGAAGTTGGTAAAAATCTGCAATTTCTTCATCTTTGGCTTTGGTGGTTAGTGCGTAAATTTGAATAATGGTAGTATTAACTAGTCTTCCTTGTAGGCATGTGGGTATTATACTATCATTAACAACATTGTACTTCAGGATACATCTTAAAACACTCTTTGTGATGATGAATGCTGCACCATTCTTCTTCAATTCGTCATTCCCAGCATGGTAGATCATATGGTTGTCTGATTCAAAATGACCAAAACCAGTCTATTGCAGCTCACTAATTCCTAGGATATCAATCTTTATGAATTCTACTTCATTCTTGAGAACTTCCAATTTTCTTAAATTCATGTTTCCTACATTCCATGTTCCAATTATTAATGGATGATTGCAGCTGTTTCTTCATATTTTGTGTTGTGCCACATCAGCAAGTGGAGGTCCCAAAAGCTTTATGCCATCTACATCTTTATGGTTCATTCTCCTTGGAGGAGGCAGCTTTTGAGTGCCTTCTGACCTGAGAGGGTCATTTTCTGGCACTATATCAGACAGTGTTTCAGGGCTATTCATAAAGTTTTCCAGTAATATATCAGATGGTGTTTCACTGCTATTCATAAGATTTTCACTGGCTAGTTCTTTGAGAAGTGGATTGCTCCTTCCTTCTTCCAAGTCTGTCTTAGGCTGAAAGCTCCACTGAAACCTGTCCACCATGGGAAACCCTGCTGGCATTTGAAATACTGGTTGTATGCTCTCCAGCCTTATAGCAACACGCATGCCACCACAGTATGACAAACTGACAGATGAGTGGTGGAATGGAATTTTAGAGATCATGTTTGACGATTTCCCTGGAATGAATCTGGGTCTGACTCTTTGGAATACAACTTTAAGAATCTCTTATTTTATCAGAAGCAAAAGAGTGCTTAGAATGCTGATCCTTGCCAGTTGTTCTTTCACTACATCACCACCCTTTTGAGATGCTTATAAACATATTAAATTGTAAATATAGTGTGTACATAAGAATGTATCTGGAAATTGTAAATCATTTTCATTTTGTGTAATTCTAATTCAAACTCTTTTATCTTCCACACAGAGTAATCAAGCAAATTGAAGTTTGGTCTGAATTTGAAGGAAAAATAAAAAATTACTGCAAAATTATACCTCATTTAGTAAACCTACCCTTGGTATAATGGGTCAAAAACTTCTGGAAAATCTACTTATGTGCTGTACACATATTTGTTTTGTATTAGGCACAAGCACATACACATAATCTGGCAATAATTCCTATATGTTTTAAGGATTATGTAAATTAGAATAGTGAATAAACCAACTTTGAATTCTCAGGCAAAGTTAACATTACAGGAGAATTTTGGTGACATTCATAAATTCATGTTTGCTTTCCAAAAATAATTATCCTGTAGACTATAAAAAAACACTGGCCCCAACCAAAAGATTATATACCAGGTAAGGATGCCAAATGCAGTTCATATGAAGCAATTACAGTAAAAGCTGTGAGTTTTACTACTGCTTGGGGACTACTTTACACATTCACTTTTCCTCTATGAAAGAAACTTCTACCAAGAAACCACTGCCTTCTCCATGCAAATGGAAAATGTGGATTATCTGAGAAAAGATTAAAAATTCAGGTTAATTTCTACCTAAACCCACCCAGATTATTTAAAAAGTCAAAAAGATGTGGGAAAAAGTAAAATAAAAGCTCTCTCATTCATGAATGGGCTCCCCTTGGCATTTTCTTCCTGGAATATAATCTGATTCAGAGCAGGAACATACAGTACAGTTAGCATTCAACTTTAATTGCAATGAGGTGACAACATACTGGGTAATGAGATGTTTATGAGTTGTAGATGTGTTTACAATGAGTTGACAATGTGTTGGATAAAGTGTTCTTCTAAAGTTGTAGATCTATTTACAGTGAGCGGTGGGGGATGTTCATTAGTTGTCGATTTGTTTGTTTACATTGTTTTCGATTTGCAATTGCTATGAAACAAATTGCACACTGATGAAGGATGATTGTGCGCCTTAATGATTTACTGTAGTAGCTTGTCTGAAAAAGTACTTAACTCTGCCTCATCTGTCAGTTTCCACTGCAAAAGCTTCTAGTCACAATAGTTTTATTAGCATAGCATGGGCCATTTGTAAGAACATTATGCATCTAAGAAATCCAGGACTTTGCTATTCAGCCCATTGTATTTGGGCCAGCAGACCTGAACTGAATTCTTTCTGCTTGGTACACATTTATATCTTTTTAAGTTATAACATGATTAATAGTAGGTTCTTAAACTTCCAGCTATAAAATGATTCCACAAATCCTTTGTAGCTCAAGGTACTACAAAATTTTGAATCTTTCCTAGGGCCTGTTAACTTCTGCAAAAAGGCTTAAAAAGCTTTTTAAAAAAACTTAAAAAAAAAAAAAGATTAATTTGAGGATTATAATTACACTTTCGTAAAACGTGTTGAATTATATATTGGAGTACAAATAATTGCAAGGGCTCTATATTTAAAAACTCACAATAAACAATTTAATCTGCAGTAATATGTACTACTTCTATTTCTTGCATATTTAATAGCTTTTCTCTACTGTGTAGAAGGATGGCAATGGGAAAAAGAAACTTTGTCCATAGCCCCACCATATCAAAAGTCACTCTATGTTCCCTTTCACATGTTATAGACCCTCATGTATTCATATAAGGGAGTTGATATACTGGTACATTGTGCCTCATTTACATTCCATTCACACCATATGATAAATAAAACCATCATGTATCAATTTCATTTGAAAAAGTTGAGAGTCTGAATTCATGGTCCAAACTTAACGAAGCTGTGGGCTTCAAAGAACCAAGAATGAATTATTGTGGTTAATTCTTAGTCTCACAAGAAGGAAAAGCAAAACAAAACACAAAACCCTAAGAGAATTGGATGGGATAAGGGAAGCCACTAAAAGCAAGGATAATATTAATTTAATAAATGGTAACAAAGAGTATTGATTTTGAGTTTTCAAAACATGTCATATGTATCATTTGATCTACATAAGGACACAAAGTAGTAACTTATTTTTAACTCCAGTGTACATATAAAAAGGAACTCTAGTGGTGTAGTGGGTAAGATATTTGGCTGTGAGCCAGAAGGTCAGTCGTTCTAAACCACCAGCTGCTCCATGGGATGAAGATGAGGCAATTTACTTCCAAAAAGATTTACAGCCTTACAAACCCAATGAGGGTTGCTGTGAGTCTGAATTAACTCAATGGCAGTGGGTTTAGTTTGGTTTTTGGTTACATGTAAAGAAACTAAGACCCACGGAACCTGAATGACTGTCCTGAAGTCATATATCTAACAAGGACACATTGAGACATAAACCCAGATGTTTTGACTTAAATCTGGTGAGGTTATTTTTCAGTCTGTTCTATTTTGTTTTTATTATGTCATAAGTAAAATTCCAAAACATGTGCCAATACTTTTTCTTTTAGTCTGTGTAAATCATAAATACAGATTCAACAATATTTTACCCCCACACTATCATGTTGCCAAGGAGTCCCTGGGTGACAGAAACGGTTAAGCTCTCAACTACTAGCTGAAAGGTTGGAGCTTGGACCCTTCCCAGAAGTGCCTCAAGAGATAGAATTGGCAATCTGCTTTTGAAAGGTCACAGCCTTGAAAACCCCATGGAGTAGTTCTATCTTGAACCTATGAGGTTGCCAAGAGTCAGAATCAACTCGATGGGTACTAACAACAACAGTGTGCTGTTATTTGATATAATGTATTCCTTTCTATCTGAGATTCTGAGCTAATGAGGAAATAAGGAAACTTGATAAAATCCCACAAAATTAGTATTCTTCTAAACTCTTGACTCTCACTTTTTAGAATGAATCTAAACAGAAAGACTTAAGTTTGACTTCTATACTTACCCTGAGCTATATGTTTGCTTCCATAATTGCTGTCAGCTTCCCTCTCAATTCAAAGGCATGGTTTTCCCATGCTTAATGACGGAAAATGAGACATTTTACTTGTCTAAAAAGTATAAATATACTGAACAATTACTTCTAAAGATATCATCCAACAAGCCCTAAATGCTAAATTGGCCTTTCAAAGATCATGTGAGGACTTTCATTTCCTAGCATTGAGGATGCCAAAGAAAACAGAGATTACATTTTTCTCTCTCAACATGCCATTTACCACTGTGAGCTTGAAAAACAAATTCTTCATGCTTTCCAATATGCTGACCCTAAAACAAATCCATCATTGGAATCCAAAGAAAAGGCACTGGATGAAGTGCTGAGGTGTTGCTTCCAGAGAGTCGTGTTAGCATATTCATGTTGGAAAGGATTTCGTCTTGGAGACTTCTGTTCATCTAACCAGATACTTTGCAAGTAAAAATGCATGAAATTTAAACCAGCTTTTCACATGGCCATTTTTTATGGCAGACCATTTCAGCAGTGTAACAGGGGTAGACACCTATAAATGTATAATGTGATGGATTCAATTGTAATGCAGTCTGGATACATATGGAGGTAGTGTTTGCCCTTCAGTGCAAATCCATTTTTATGTCAGAAGGAATCCATTGAAATTAATAGGGCATTATCCAAGCAATATGTAACACTGTATATACAATGCAAAAATCTCTAGCAGGGAGACAAATTTTCTCTAAATAATGTGAAAAATAACCATGCTAGGAAATAGTCTGATAAATTAATATATTAATAAATGGTAATTTTTATTATTTTCAAAAGAAAATAGTAGATACATGACTAAGATCTTTAACTTTTATTGGAAAAGTGTCTACTAGCAAAAGGAAGTGTATTATTTTCTGAAGTCTAGTTATTTTTTATGTGAGTAGACAGATTATTTCTAAAAACATCAATGAATTCACCAGTGCCACTTTTCCACAGTTCTGATATATAATGCAGTTTATTTTGCTGATGGACAAAATACTTCATTCATTCATTTATACATTCATGTGGAAAATATTTCGGGGTTCTTATTATGTGCCAAAAAACATGTTAAGCAGAGAATAGAGTGAAAAACACAATAGGCATGGTTGTTATGTTCATTGTATTATGGGGTGAACTTTCTAATCTCTGAATTTGTGTTTTCTAAACTTTTCTCCTCAGTGTCATTTTTAAATAGTGAATTACTCTTTCTGAGCCTCTTGACTATTTTCATATTTCACCTTTTTATGCCTAATGCTTCTTAAAAATAATATGTTCTCATACTTTTTACTGAGAGTAATTTTTATTGATTCTAGTTTTTACTGTTGTTTACCTTCAATTTTCCTTTTTCCATCTCCAAGAAGCATTTTTGGCCATAAGGAAGATAATGTGTTCAGCCTCAGCAGATACTCAATACACATTAATTACCTTGCTCCACCTCCAATATGAAATATTGAAGACTCTTAATTCCTTTTGTGCTTTACAGAATTCAGTGAAAAACCAGTACAAACAGTTGGGAAAATAAGATCAAATTCATACACATTATTAGTTCTTTAGGAGCTCTGGTGGCTTAGTGCCTAAGGCATTTGAATACTAACCAGAATGGCTGATGGTTCAAACCCACCAGCCACTCCTGGGAAGGAAGGTTGGGCAATCTACTTCCATAGTGATATCACCTCGGAAACCCAAGGAGGGGTTGCTGTGAGTTGGATCTGACTCCATGGTAGTAGTTGCTTTTTTTTTTTTTTTTTTTTGCATTAGTTTTTTGCCTTTTTTTTTAGTACCGAGTCATGGTAGCCATAGTCACACAGATCTGAATGACCAGATCCAGGAGGTCACTTAAGGGGACAGTCCTCTGGACTTCAGGACAACTTAAGAAACACAGTCCTCATTAAGAGAACGCAAATGAGGGAGAGCACAAACATGGATCGGCATAAAAAAGCCAATTAGAACAAGATAAAGACACTGAAGGAGCAGTCAAGGAAAAGATAAATTCTTTCAATGAAGGCTGATGTGACATCTAGTGTGTACCTGGTAGACATAGAGAAGGAGGGGTAGTAGGGGACAGGAGCCCAAAAAATGGATTCTAATCAATAGGACAATAGGTTAAACCTGGAATTCAATCAATATTTCTTCCTTTTAAATGAATTATACAGGCTTCTGGGTGTAATCTGAAAATGGAAGGATGTGTTCCATGGCCTTTCTCACAGCTAAATGAAGACTTAGAGTGCACCTCCATTAGAGGTGCACTGAGACACCACCTGGGTTTCACATATAAGAATCTCACTGGCTGTTTGAGCCTTGACATGTTCATCAACCTGCAGGGTAAGTGTATGGTAATGAGGAAATTTGAAGTGAACAACATATTCTAGCCCCCTTAACATACTGTAAGGAGCTCTGGTGGTACAGTGCCCAAAGTATTTAACTGCTAACCAGAAGGTTGGCAGTTCAAACCCACCAGCTACTCCACAGAAGGAAGATGGGGTGGATCTAACTCTGTAAAGATTCACCACATCAGAAGCACAATGGAGGTTTCTATGAGTTGGAATTGACTCAGTGGCAATGAGTTTGGATTGGTTTTGGTTTGCATCCTGTAATCAGCTTGACCTACAATGTATTTTCAGATTTTTGGTGGGGAGATTGGTTTTTGTAACATTTAAACTACACAGTTAGGTGATCTAAATATCAAGTATTTATTTAAAATCAATAAAAACAAATTATGTGCTAGGTAAAGTATAAAATACGTGCATCCTTACCTCCCTGAAGAGCAGTTGTGTCACCTATACTCTTGCAATTATGCCCCACTGACTGAACAATGATTCCACTGGCTACTTCAATCAGTTAGTACTCAGCAATGTCCTGAGCGTGGTCTGCTCACACACAGAACCATGTATTTGCTTCAGCTCTCAGATCTTTCTAACTTGGCTATAATGAAGTTTATGTGGCAAAGGATACATTGTGCAACTGAAAAGAAAAATTATTCATTCATAATAAAATAAAGACATTATATCAATCCTAAAAATGTTCATAAACAGGAGCAATGTACAGAAGCAAAGCATTATACATCAAGTTAGACAAAAAGATGGATCATTTTAGCAGAAAACAACTTATTTTGTTTGTTTTTGTATTAAAGCTGTGTTTTGAATTAGAGTGATTTTGCTGCTGAGTGAAGGTGCTGGAAGTTTAATATGTACGAAGAGAGGCAGGATCTATCTGAAAGTCCTCTGGGTGGTGATAGCAGTGTTACTGGCACAGAGCAGTGATTTTCAAAGGTATATATGAGGATTACCAGTGGATCTTGTAAAAATTAGGAGTCTTCCACCCCACCCTCACTGATTCTGATTCTCTTGGTCTGGGTTTGGGCTCAAGTGTCTATATTTTCTAAAAAGCACTATGTTTTAAGCATAGATGGTTAGTACCTCATATTACAAGAAATATTGATGTAGAGATTTGGTGGGGTTGAGTCTGACTTCCACCATTGAGCAATGTGGTGCATAGTCTGCACAGCAGTGATTAGAAGAAGCTTCCTAAATCTGTCACTAGTGGGCATTGGTATAAATATATCTCTAGATCTCTCTTAAGAAAGAAGCCACTTGTAACCACACAGATCTTCCCAAGTGAATCAACTGGTAAATTCTTTATTGAAAATACAGGAGTTAAAATATTCAGGCTTTGAGAGCTAGCAAATCTTCCATTAGAGAGAAAAAGATGCATCGTGTCCCCCTTACAATAATGGAAACTTCAACAAGTAGAATAAAAAGGCCAAGTAGACTATCAGGGATTTTATTATGAGAAAAAAGAGATACCTAGAAGTGAAACAGGCTATTTATTTGAATTTTCCTATACCCTTTAAATATCAGCTTTCTCGATGTTACTTTTCAGAGACTGTGACCTTTTAAGAAGTGAAAAGGCACCAAAATGCTATACACTATATTGAAGCAGTTTATCAAAATGTCACCCAACAGTTGATGCCAATTGCTAACAAGATATTGTGTTTCCTTATTTAATTGGCTGGCTTACCTAATTATGGCTGTCTTTGGACATCTATTGATAAGTCTTTTTTAGCAGAAAATAAAGTACTATTTGAGGAAATTTCATACAATTATATGAAAAAGGGAGCTACAGTGAGAGAGCACCTCTCCAATGAGAATTATTTCTATGTAATAATATTTACCTGTTTGCATGTGTCCCTAATTTACAGAAACATCTCCAAAATATGTCCAACACAAACCTGGATAATTGCCAATTACCCAAGCTGCTCTACTTTTCAAAAGTTATCTTGGCACACAACTCAACAGAAAAATAGGAAGTGCCCTGGAAATTACTCATAAAACGTGAATACCACATGTCAGAGTCAGTGAGCTTTGGATGAACTATAAAGGATTTTCATTATTTAGGTCTATGAAAGAAAAGGAAACAGAAATATATCCAATAATATAAGGCAACAGAATCAGGAAATTTATAAGAAGGCTTAATCTGTGGATTTAATTTAAAATATTGGGCCATGTTCAAACTGTGACATTAAAAACATCATCTCTGGCTGTGGTAGTGATCACTCAGAGGTCAGCAAGAATAGGATGTCAAACTTCCCAAGGTTTTTAGACAAAGGACTTTTAATGAGTCCTTTTCCTTAAGCTTTCCTTTTTCTTTTCTTATGTGGACATGAAAGACAAGACCTTAACACATTCCACAATCAATGGAAAGTTTGCACAGTGACATTATCTCAAATATGATATTAATCTTATTTATTACCCCTAGGCTCAGGCCACAAATAATTAAGTGGGCCTAGGCCACTCCATGCTCTGTAAGAATACTAATAAAGAACTTCCAAATCACAGAGACATAATGATACCAAAACTTACCAATCCAGATGCTATCTTCAAAGCATTACTCAGTTTTGGGAAAGACAGGGAATGTCAGAGGAAATAAAATGACCTTAATTTCTGCCAAAAGAATTCATTAACTTTAAGAAAATTGTAGATCTACATGCAGAATTCCTGAGGACAAAGTCTGGGAGTGCCTGTTGTTGTTGTTATTACTAAGTGCTGTTGAGTCAGTGTACAATAGAACCATACACTGTTCGGTCCTGTGCCATCCTCACAATCATTGCTATGTTTGAAGCCATTGTTGTAACCACTATGTCAACGTATCTCATTGAAGGTCTTCCTCCTTTTCACTGACCTGCTGCTTTACCATGCATGATATCCTTCTCAGGTAGTGATCCCTCCTAACAACATGTCCAAAGTATGTGAAATAAAGTCTCACCATCTTCATTTCTAAGGACCATTCTGGCTGTACTTCTTCCAAGGCAGATTTGTTCATTCTTCTCTCAGTCCATAGTATGCTCAAGATTCTTTGACAGCATTGTAATTCAAAGGCATCGATTCTTCTCCAGTCTTCCTTATTCATTGTCTAGCATTCTAATGCATAACAGGCATGGCTTGGGTAAGGTACACCTTAGACTTCAAAGTGATAGCTTTGCTTTTTAATACTTTGAAGCAGTCTTTTGCAGCAGATTTGCCCAATGAAGTATGTCATTTGATTTCTTGACTGCTGCTTCTATGGACATTGATTTTAGCGCCAAATAAAATGAAATCCTTTACAACTTCAAAGTTTTCTCCATTTATCATGATGTTGCTTATTGGTCCATTTGTAAGGATGTTTGTTTTCTTTATGTTCAAGGTTGCAATCCATACTGAAGGCTGTAGCCTTTGAACTTTATTAATAAGTACTTCAAGCCATCTTCAGTTTCAGCAAGCAAGGTTGCGTCATCTGCATATCACAGGTTGTTAATGAGTCATCCTCCAATCCTCATGCTATGTTCTTCTTCATATAGTCCAGCTTCTTGGGTTATTTGCTCAGCACACAGATTGAATAAGTATGGTTAAAGGACACAGCCCTTACATATACCTTTCTTTATTTTAAACCATGCAATATCCCTTGTTCTGTTTGAATGATTGTCTCTTGTTTTATGTACAGGTTCCTCATGAGTACAATTAAGTGTTCTGGAATTCCCATTCTTTGGAATGTTATGCATAATTTGTTATGATCCACACAATTGAATGCCTTTAGATAGTCAATAAAACACATGTACACCTCTTTCTGGTATTCTCTGCTTTCAAGCAAGATCCCTCTGACATCAGTATGATATCTCCCATTTCACATTCTTTTCTGAATCCAGCTTGAATATCTGGCAGTTCCTTTTTTATGTACTCCTGCAACTATTTTTGAATTATTTTCAGCGAAATTTTACTAGTGTGTGACATTATTGATATGTTTGAGAATTTCCACAGTCTGTTGAATCACCTTTCTTTGGAATGGACACAAATATGCTTCTCTTCCAGTCAGTTGGCCAGACAGTTGCTGGTTTTTGCTACAATGTAGTTCCAACATTTCATCCATTTGTTGAAACATCTCAGTTAATAACCCATCAATTCCTGGAGCCTTACTTTTATCCAATATCCACAGTGCTGTTTAGACTTCTTCCATCAATGCCATATGTTATCGATCATACACTACTTTCTGAAATGGTTGAATATCAACCAATTCTTTTTGGTGCAGTGACTCTGTGTATTCCTTCCATCTACATCCTGCATCATTCAATATTCTGCCCATAAAACCAAACAAACCAAACTCATTGCTGTGGAGTCGGATCTGACTCATAGGGACCCTTCTTTACATTTCCGAGGCAATGTCACTATGGAAGTAGATTGCCCAACCTCGTTCCAAAGAGTGGCTGGTGGGTTTGAACCGCCAGCCTTCTGGTTAGCAGTCAAGAGCCTTAGGCACTATGCCACCAGAGCTCCCATATTCTGCCCATAGAATCCTTTAATACTGCAACTTGAGGCTAGTCTGGATGATCCTAGGTACCAGGAGGTTTACACTGAAACTTATGAGTACAGTTGTGCAGGTTGTGCACTGCTCAACTTCACAGTTTATGATGCACATAGACTCTATATGTGAGTGATGCCCTATAAAGATTTAACACCACAGAGAAACCATTTCCTTCCCTTCTGAAATATTTGTGGTGCTGAACCCAAACAGCAAATTAAATCAGGTAAGCAAAACCGCTTAAAACTGTTTAGGGTGCTAAACTAACTATATTGTAGCAAAAATAGCAACTATTTGGACTACATCTTAACAGAGGAGAGGGAGGTAAAGTTTAGTCTCAGGGTCACCATGCAAGTTATCATAGCTTCCTTTTTCTAGAAGGCAAAGCAGGTGCTAAGAAGTCTCTCTGTGACTTTCATATAAAACAATTTGAAAATATCTATTAGTTTGGGGATCAGCATTTTTCTTGAGCTTATCTTTTTTTTTTTTTTTTCATTTCTCCCCAGAAGAATAGTCACATTTTGGTTGCCCTATTAAAAAAAAAAAAAAAAAAATTTAGTTAGCTACTTACTTATTTATAAAGCCATTTACAAAATTTGAAGAGAATCATAAATACTGTTAAAAAGAATGACTATTTTTGTCCTAAAAATAGTGAATTTAATCAAGATAGTTTTTTGAACTTGGCCTGAGCGCAAAATGACTATTCTGTCTCACTAAAATAATGTAGTAAAATTCTACATGGTGTGGCTTCTGTTTTGAGAATGTGGATAAGAGTTGGTAACTCAAATGGTAATTTCAAATATCCAATTTAAGCAGGCGAATAGCTTGAAGAGCAGCTATTAGAAAGAAAATACAGTATGATAAGATGAAGAATAACAATATAGTTAACCTGGCTTACATACTCTGGTGAAGTTACTAGAATTCCAACCTCCTTCAGATCCTATAGAGTCAGGAGTAGGTTTGATAGATTCTGTGGGATGACTCCTTTGTGCTTCCAAATAACCATATTTTCCTTTCTCATCTGGCACAAGGTGTCTCCCTGCCATGTTTTCCTTTACTTCCATGTACGCCTGGTGAGAATTTTTGTGTGCATTTGATAGCACCTGCTACTCCTGTGTTGTTTCCTGTTGTGCCCACATTGACTGCCAGAATCCCAGATGACTAAGTAACTTCTGTGATAGTCTTCCGATTTTTTTTTTAGCAATTATTCTGCTGGGGTAGAAAAATGCCTTCCAACTTATGAGCTACACTTTGACTCTAGGCTCACGGTGTGAAAGCCTGATGCTCTCGGTTTGTTTGAGAAACTCTGAAGACAGCAATTTATTTGTCTTATTCTTTATTATAGCCCACTTCTCCCAGAATTCTGCATCCAAACCTGAATAAAACTGGAATTTTATGTTCTCAGTATAAGATCCATTTCAGCATAGTATCACAAACAAACATACAAAATATTACTCCAAAACTCTGAAAAATATCACAAGTCTTTAATGAAATCTTCTAATAAAGAAAATAAGACAAATGGTGGAAATTATATCACAAAATTCCTAGTAATGGTTTGTATTCACTTGTACCTCAAAGTTCAACACCATGTGGCAAGTTCCTATGCAGAAAAAAGTAACATAGCAGTCCTGAGACTACTGTTCTTACTGCTTGTTTACAAGGTTAGCCCTTGACCAACTTCTGGGAATATCATATTTTTATAGCATCACCACCATCCTGATATGAGTAACTCACTGTGATTAACCTGTAAAAGCAATGTGGCTTATGCTGAATACTGACTCTCATTTTGAGAGTCTACAGTTTTTGGTATGTACCAGGCAGAGGGTGCCTACATGACCAGACCCCAATAAAAATTCTGGGTCTTTAATGAGCTTTTCTGGTACAACATTTTATTTGTGTTGTCACAAATCACTTCTCGGGAAATTAAGCATGTCTTGTATCACTCCACCGGAAGAGGTCTCTTGGAAACTTGCTCTTCGTCACCTCCAAACGTTGGCCCAAGTATCTTTTCTCTTTGCTGATTTTGCTTTGTATTCCTTCAATGTAAAAAAAAAAGAAAAAAAAAAAAAAAGAATCATAGCCATGAGTACAACTATATGCAGGGTCCCTTGAATCCCAGGAATGGTCTTGGGGATTCCAGACATGCTCCAATTTCTCTTTTCTCATTTCAATATTAAAACTTCAGCTGTACTCATTGTCCCTTTAATTCTACAGGTCTCTCAAAATATAAGTTAATATATGGACTGACATCAGTAAAAGTAGTGGAGCAGAGAACTTAAAAACTCTTTCCCTCAATAAAATCAACAAATAAGCTGACAAAAATGGTCAGAATCAACTTTTTTAAGCCTCTAGAGTCTAAAAAAAAAAAAAAAAAAAGAACAGTGAGGAGAATGCTTAATGGGAAGGAAAAATTGAGAAAAAAAACTCTGTGGCATTTTATCTTATCCTGCTACCTTCTTTTGCTCTATGCTGGTAGCCAGCATTGAAGATAGCAGCCCACATTCCTGGTGCAGGTCACTAGTACCAGAAAGGCCATATGCTCATAGAAATTGTGTGCTTTGACATATCTGGTGCCTCCATGAAAGATCAGTTGGAGGGCTTACCTGTATTTTGCCTGCCTTGGAGCTTTTTCCAAGTCTAAGGCAGCTTCCCAGGTGAGATTAGTCAAAAGGCTTTAATGGCAAATGTATTAGTTGCTGTTATTTTAGGCAAGGGATAACTGTTGGGAAATACAATAAACAGACCAATAAGCCTGGGAAGAAACTGGTAGGGAAGAGACCCTTGGGAAAATAAGGGCTTTGAAAACATCCATGTATTCCAGAAAAGACCTTATACTCTCATATCCGTCTGATCACTAGTTCCAAATAAGCAAGAATAAAGGGTAAACCAGAGCTGTAAAATACCTCATTAAACATTGAAAGGATGTTCTAACACAGAGCCATCTGCAAAAAGTGGGAGAGATTTATTTGTTCTTGTTTGTTGTTGTTTTCATACTAGATATTTAAGAAAATAACTGTCAAATTACCAGTAAATGAGTAAGATAGTAGAACAGAGACAGCAGTGGCCACATATAACAAGGAATACAGAACTTTAAAAATTAAGTCAGAAAGATCACTAAATAAACAACAGCCACAACAAGAAACAATAACAAACCCTGGGAAGAAGGGAGAATCTTATTTTCAGAGTTGCCACATTATAATAGCAAAATATCTTATTTTCAACAAAAAATTACAAAGTATGCAAAGAAATAGGAAAGTATGGCACACTCACAAGAAAAAAAATAAATTAATAGAAATTGTACTTGGGGAATTCCAGACATTGGATTTATTAGATGGAAAAAAAAAAACAAAAAAAAAAAAACAACAACATTAAATCAACTCTTTTAAATATACTCAAAGAGCTGAAGTAAACCATGGACAAGAAACTAACATAAACCAGGAGAAAAATGTCTTGCCAAACAAGAAATATAAGTGAAAAGAGAGATTATAAAAGGAAGCAAACAGAAATTTTGGTGTTGAAAGTATAATAAATGAAATGAAAAAATTCACTAGATTAATTCATTAGCAGATTTGAGCAGGCAGAAGAAAGAATCAGCAAACTTAAAGATCAGTCGATTTAGATTATCCTGTCTGAGAAACAGGAAGAAAAGAATGAAAACAGAGTTTCAGAGGTCTCTGAGACATATCAACTATACCAACATACATATAATGGAAGTACAAGAAGAAGAGAAAACTAACAGAAAGAATACAGTTGACCCTTGAACAATATGGAGATTAGGGGAATGAACCCCTTGCACAGTTGAAAATCCATATATAACATTTTAACACCCCAAAAGCCTAACTACTAATAGCTTACTTTTGACTGGAAGCCTTACCGATAACATAGTCAATTAACACAGTTCTTCCTGTACAGTTATTAGACTTTCATATGAAGACACTCATATATATACACAACTGATAAATTTATTAACTGTAAAGTATGATGATTATTTACTATTCATTAAATGGAAGTGGAACATCATAAAGGTCTTTATCTTCATCATCTTTACACTGAGTTGGGTGAAGAAGGGGAAAAGTTGGTTGTGTTGTCTCAGAGGTGGCAGACCCTGAAGAAGTGTAGGAGGTGGAAGGTGAGGCAGGAGAAACAGGCACATTGGTTTAAATTTATGGAAAACATTGTAATTTCTGCCCGACTTTGTTTTTTCATTTCTCCAAAATTATTTTTATACATTACCAATTCTTCTTCCTCTGCTTTAGTTCCAGTGCTTGTATCATAGAAGGATCCATGTCATAGAACAAGTCAAAAGCACTCTCAAAAAAATCAGAACGCTTTGACAGACTGCATAATGTCAATTTGTTTTCTAGTACTGGATCTTGGCTCAAGGCAAAGAATACCAGAAAGATGTTGACTTGTGTTTTATTGACTATGCAAAGGCATTTGATTGTGTGGATCATGACAAATTATGGATAACATTGAGAAGAATGGGAATTCTGGAGCAATT
>NW_006921655.1:7774710-7781084 GCF_000298275.1 Orycteropus afer afer | reverse complement strand
ATGGATTGACACGGTGGCTGCAATGATGGACTCAAGTATAGCAGGGATTGTGGGGCTGGTGCGGGATTAGGCAGTGTTTCGTTCTGCTGTGCATGGGGTCACTATGAGTCGGAAACGACTCGATGGCACTTAACAACAACAACAACACTGCTTATTGTACATTTTTTTCCTCATCATCTAGTATTTGTTCTGCAGTATTCATTTCTATCAAGTCATCTTCTGTTAATTCCTTTGATTTGGTGTCTGTTAGCAGTGGAATGCCTCCAAGATCCAATATAGAAACCCTTCACTCCCTCTCTACCTTTTTTTTAAAACCATATCTATAATCTCTTTAATGATTTCCTTAATTGGCTCCATCATTAAAAAAAAAAAAAAAATCCACATGTAACAATTCTGACAAGATGGCAAAAAAGGCAGACAAGCTACATAGACCCTCTGCAACAAAGCAATGAGAAAACAAATGAAAACTGTACAGAAGACAATCTTGGAATTCAAGAATTTGAAGAGAAGGATAAAGAGGTGGATTAAATTGCAATTAATAGAAGAACCTGAATGAAACAGTGTGTGAGGAGACAAGCTGAACAGTAGACTGCCGGCTGGCCACCTGTCCTGCTGACACAGTTATTTTCAATACTTCCTGATAGCAACCTGGGAATTGGCTCTGCTCACCAAGTACTGCATGACCAAGGACTGATCTGGTGCCTGACAGCCAGAAAGGAAAACGGGGAAGGAGACAAACAGACCTGTGGACTGCCAGAGACTGTTCTGAGGGCATAGCTATTTTGAAGGTTTGTGGATGGCAGGCTTGATTGACCATTTTGGATGTATGCGAGTGGCATTCTTAACTGGACAAGGATATAAGAGTGGGTTCATCTTGTCAGGGGCAGCTTGGGTGACAGCACTGGAGGTTGATGATTGGAAAGGTACAATATTGCCCTTGTTGGTCTTATTCCCCACCCCCTCTTGGTGAACAGGGGTGGATCATCCCCTGCCTCCACTCACTTTCTTGTTCAGGAGGAATCCCATCCTGGTCTGAGCCCTGAGAAAGCTGTGCCCTGCCCCACACAGGTTTCTATTTTTTTTAATTATTCTCTTATCTTCTTCCTTCATTTCTTCCCCCCTTTTCCTATCCCTAGATCTTGTTTTTCTGTTTGTTTTTCCTTTGTTTCTCTTCCTTTTTCCTGGTTCCCTTCTTTTTTCTTTCTTTTGGTTCATCACATTCCTTGTTTTTCCTTTTGCAGTTTTCCCATTGTTTTCTTGCTATTCTTTTTATCTTGCTCTTTTCTCTCATTCCTGCCTCCCCAGATATTGTGGATTTTTTTTCCTTTTTTGTCTTTTTCTCATTATTTTACTTTTATCCTTCTTAATATATTTTGAATTTTTTTCTTCCCACTCATTGCATTTTTTTGTGTGTATGTGTGCTTGTTCCTGTTTGTTTATGTGGTTTGAGTTTTTTGTTCTCTTGTTTTTATTTATTTATTTTTTTTGGTGTTTTTTGTTTTTTAAAATAAATAATTTATTAATTATTTTGGCCTGATTGAGAGACAGCAATCATTACCACCCAAGTTAACCATATCTACACTTCCTGAAACTGCACCCACTGAGTGAGGGCCACCACTTGCTTTTGTACCAACTGACCAAAGACAGATGGTGGCTGATACCAGCTCATCACACCTTCAACTGTTGTTTATGAACAGCTAACAGAGATCTGTGCACACACTCTCATTCTCTCACATCCACCAGGAGACAGGTGGGGAGTGCCTAAGTGCTAACAACTAGCAAATAGAGGAGCATAGTACCCTGCTCACAAAGATATATCAAAGCTAAATAAAGGAAAAAAAAATCTTGCATGAATCACACTAACATACAACCAGAAATTAAACATAAATAGAATACCACAATGTCTCAGAGACAACAGACAATCACACCCACACAAAAAAGCAAGATAAAGTAGTAGAAACAAGGGCCCAAGAGACAAAACCCAAAAAGCATCCCTGAAGAGGAAGCAGCATTGGAATTCCCTGATAAGGAATACAAAATAATTATATCTGAGTACCTTCTACAGATTGAAAGACAGATCAGGAAAAACACTGACAAGATCAGGGAAAAGAATTACAAAGTTATGGAAAACAAAGACAAAACTCTAGAACAGTATAAGAAAAGAATACAAGAACAAATTGACAAAATAAAAAATTAGAAGTGATACAAAAACAATAAATAGATATCCAGAAGATTAATACTAAGATTTCAGAAATAGATAACACATTGAAAGGTGAAAGGAGTAGAATCAAATCAATGGAAGACTGACTTAATGAGATTGAAGACAAATGCCTTAATACTACCTTGTTAAAGGAACAATCACACAAAAAATCAAAACAAAATGAAGAAAGCCTAGCATTCATGTGTCATATCATGCAGAGGCATAACTTATATGTAATTGGAATTCCAGAACAGGAAGAGACAGATAAAACCAGAGAGAAAATTGTCAAAGATTTGTTGGAAGAGAATTTCCCTAATATGATGAAAGATGAGAGTATGTCCATTCAAGCCATTCAATGAACACCAAACAAGATAGACCCCAAAAGAAAATTACCAAGACATGTCATCACTAAGCTTGTCAAAACCAAAAGTAAAGAAAGAATCTTGAAAGCAGCTTGGGAAAAATGAAAAGTTACCTAAAAGGGCAACCAATAAGACTTAGCTCTAATTTCTGAGCAGAAACCATGCGGGCGAGAAGGCAAAGGATGATATACAAAAAATCCTGAAAGAAAAAATATTCCAACCAAGAATTTCATGCCCATCAATATTACCCTTCAAAAATGAGGGTGAAATTAGGATATTTCTAGGTAAGTATAAATTAAGGGAATTTGTTAAAATTAGACCAACATTACAAAAAATGTTAAAGGGAATCCTTTGTACAGAGAACCAACAAAATCAAAAAACAACCGATGATTAACATGCATAATGACATAATCCAGAAACCATCCCAGTTATAGAAGTATCCAAAGTAAAATAAACTTACAAGACTGTAAACAGGGAACCAGAGACATCAATTGATAAATGAGGATAACTACAAACCAAAAACAGGGAATTTCTAAATGGTGTAGTTATGGAACTTCTAAATGGTGAGGAAGTCAAAAGAATGGAGATAGAGCAGACAGTTTTAAACTTGGGAAGAAAATGATAAATCACAGGGTAACTTCAAAGAAAAATTATAAACCTTCACATCAAAATGAAAAACAGGACAAGCACAAATATTTAGCAAATACTAAAACAATAGCAGTGAAAGAGATAACATGATTCATTAATAAAATGAGCTCAGTACAGAAAATTATATGGAACAAAGAAATCAGCAACACCACAGAAAAACACATAACAAAATGCTATCAATAAATTCATGCTTGTCAATAATTACACTCAATGTCAATGGATTAAATGGACCACTAAAGAGATGGAGAGTTGCAGACTGGATAAGAAAACATAATCCATCAATATGCCGTTTACAAGAGACTCACCTTAGACACAAAGACAAAAATGGACTAAAAATCAAAGTTTGGAAAAGGATACATGAAGAAAGTGGCAACCAAAAAAGGCCAGGAGTGGCAATATTAATTTCTGATAAAATAGACTTTAAGACAAAAATGGCCATAAGAGACCAGGAAGGACATTATATAATAATAAAAGATCAAGCGAACAAGAGGACATAACCATAATAATTATTTACGAATCCAATGAAAGAGTCCCAAAAGATATAAATCAGACTTTAACAGAATAGATGACTCCACAGCAATAGTTTCTGACTCATAGTGACCCCCATTGGGTTTCCAAGGCTGTAAATCTTTACGGAAGTAGATCACCCTCCACAGCAATAGTTTCTGACTCATAGTGACCCCCATTGGGTTTCCAAGGCTGTGAATCTTTACAGAAGTAGATCACCCTGTCTTCCTTCTGTAGAGCAGTAGGTAGGTTTGAACCACTGACCTTCCAGTTAGAAGCCAAGTGGCCTATCCACTATGCCAACAGAGCTCCTTATATAATAGTAGAGGACTTTAATACACCAGTTTGCATTAAAAGATAGAACACGAAGAAACTCAGCAAAGATGCAGAAGTACTAAACAATACAGTCAACCAACTTGACCTTATAGATATCTGCAGAGCACTCTATTCAACAACAACAAAATATACATTTTTTTTTCTAGCACACAGAAAATATTCTCCAAGACACACTATATGTTAGGCCACAAAGCAAACCTCAATAAATTAAAAACGTTGAAATACAGCTAACCATCTATTCAAATCACAATGCTATAGAATTAGAAATCAACACTAGGAAGACCAATGGAAAAAGAGCAGACACATGGAAACTTAATAACAGCCTCCTTAAAAAATAAAATAATGGTAATAGAAATGGTAATAGAAAAAATGAAGTTAAAAAATTGTTTGAATCAAGCAAGAATGAAAACACAACATAACAAAATATTAGGAACACAGCACAGACAGTAATTAGAGGGCAATTTATAGCAATAGATGCACACATCAAAAAAGAAGAACCAAAATGATCACTTTGGCCCAACATCTCCAATAATTAGAAAAAGAGCAGCAAAAAAAGGGGGGGGGGGTCACAGTCACCAGAACAAAAGAAATTATATTCAAGCAGAAATAACTGAAACAGAAAATAGAAAGACAATAGAAAAAAATGAACAAGGTGGTTCTTTGAAAAGATTAATAAAATTGACAAACCTCTGGCAAATTTAACAAAAAAAAAAAAAGAAGGAGAAGTTGCAAATAACGTAAATAAGAAATGAAAAGGGTAACATCACAACAGAACCAAGAGAAATTAAAAGAATATCAGGATACTATGAAGATGAGTATTCCAACATATTTGAAAACCTAGAAGAAATGGATCGCTTTCTAGAAACACATATGTACCTAACTAACAGACTGAGGTAGAAAATCTGAACAGAACCATAATAAAAGAAGAAATTGAACAGGTCATTAAAAAAATATATATGAACAAAAAAAGTCCTGGCCCACATGACTTCACTGGAGAATTCTACCAATCATTCAGAGAAGAGCTGACACCAGTCCTACTCAAATTGTTCCAGAACATAGAAAAGAATGGAATCCTCCAAAATTCACTTTATGAAGCAAGTATAACCCTATTACCAAAACCAGGCAAAGACAGCAGTAGAAAGGAAGATTACAGACCAATACCTCTCATGAATACAGATGCAAAAATCTTCAACAAAATCCTAGTCAATAGACTCCAACAACATATCAAAAAATAATACATCATAATCAAGTAGTACTCATACCAGGTATGTAAGGATGGTTCAACATTAGAAAACAATCAACATAATCCATTACATAAGTCAAATAAAGGAAAAGAATCACATGATCATATCGATAGATGCAGAAAATACATTTGATAAAATCCAACACCCATTCCTGATCAAAACTCTCAGAAAAATAAGAATAGAAGTGAAATTTGTCAACATAATATAAGGCACATATGAAAAACAAATAGTCACCATTATTTTCAATGGAGAGAGATTGAAACTGTTCCCCTCGTGAACTGGAAGCAGACAAGGATGCCCTCTATCTCCACTTCTATTCAACATTGAAAAAAAAAAAAAAAAAGTCCTAGCCTAGATATCAATAAGGCAAGAAAGGGGAATCAAAGGCATCCAAATTGGTAAGGGAGAAGTAAATCTATCCCCTACTTGCAGTTGATAGGATCCTGTACATAGAAAACCCAAGACTCAAAAACAAAATTACTGGAAATTATTGAAAAGTTTAGCATAGTGGCAGGATACAAGATCAACATAGAAAAATCAGTTGGATTTCTCTACACCAGCAAAGAGGTCTCTGAAAGGGAAATGAGGAAATCAAAACCATTTACAATAAAAACAAAAAAAGAAATTCACTGCTGTTGAGTTGGATCCAACTCATAGCAACCCCTCTTTGGGTTTCCAAGACAGTATCACTATAGAAGTAGATTGTTCAATCTTCTTCCTGAGGAGAGGCTGGTGGGTTTGAACCACCAGCCGTCTGGTTAGCAGTCAAATGCCTTGGATAGCTTTGAAAAAGATAAGATACTTGGGAATAAATCTTACCAGGAACACAAAAGACCTATACAAACAAAACAATAAAACACTACTTCAATAAAATATAAGATATCTACATAAATGGAAGAGCATACCATACTCATGAATAGGAAGATTGAACATTGTGAAAATGTCAATACTACCCAAAGCAATCTATACATTCAATGCAATCTTGATCCAGATGTCATCAATACTTTTTGAGAGTATGGAAAAACCTAATTTTACATGGAAAGGAAAAAGATCTTGGATAAGAAAAACAGTCTTGAA
>NW_006921655.1:7772964-7774470 GCF_000298275.1 Orycteropus afer afer | reverse complement strand
ACAGCCACAGTTATCAAAACAGCCTGGTATTGGTACAATGACAGACACATTGACCAGTGAAACTGCATTGAGAGCCCAGAAACAGATCCATTGACTTATGGTCAGCTGATCTTTGACAAAGAGCCAAAATCCATTCACTGGGAAAGAGACAGTCTCTTTCACAATTGGTGCTAGCAAAACTGGATATCTATTTGCAGAAAAATGAAACAAGATTCATATCTTACATCACACACAAAAATGAACTCCACGTGGACCAAAGACTTAAATGTGAAACCTAAAATTATAAGGTTCATCAAAGAAAAAATAGGGTTAAACTTAGGGGCCCTAATTTATGGCATAAATAGACTATATGTATAACCCAAGATGCACAAACAGCAGTAAATAAACTAGATGATTGAGACCTCCTAAAAATTAAATTCTTATATACATCAAAAGACTTCTCCATAAGAGTAGAAAGAGAACCTAAAGCATGTGAAAAAAATATTCAACAATGACATATCAGAGATAAAGGGCTTATTTCTAAAATTTATAGAAAACTCTACACTTCAACATCAAAAAGTCAAACGATCCAATTAAAAAATGGGAAGACATGAATTGACACTTTACCAAAGAAGATATTCAGACAGCCAACAAGCACATAATGAAATGTTCATGATCATTAGCCACTAGAGAAATGCAAATCAAAACAACAATGCAATAGCATCTCACCCTGGCATTAATAGCAAAGTTCAACAAGACAGAAAGTAACAAATGCTGGCAAGGACGTGAAGTGATTGACACTTTCATACACTACTGGTGGGACTGTAAAATGATATAAACACAGTACAAAGCAGTATGTCAATTCTGTAAAAAGTTGGAAATAGAAAGACCATTTGATCCAGCAATCCTATTACTAGGTATATATCCCACAGATGCAAGATGCAAAACATGAGTAGATCTATGTGCACCCACATTCATTGCAGCACTATTCACAGTAGCAAAGAGATGGAAACAACCTAAGTGCTCATTAACTGAGGAATGGATAAACAAACTGTGGTACATACATACAGTGGAATATTATGCAACTCTAAAGAATAACATAGTCTCTGCAAAACACTGCATAAGGTGGATGAACTTGGAGGATATTATGTTAAGTGAAATAAGTCAATCACAGAAGGAAAAATATTGTATTACTCCACTACTGTAAAAAGTCAGACTAAGGTTTATACATGGAAGGAAACTTTCTTAGTTGGTTACCAGGGATGGGAGTGGGGGGAGGGAAAATTGATAGACAGGTTGAAAAAAAATATATGTATAGAAATCAGAGATTATCGGTGGTTACCAGGGGTAGGAGAGAGAGGGAAAGGGGAAGTTTTGTGGTGGGGTATTGGTGGAGTATTTTGGAAAAGTGTAGTGACAATGGTGGCACAACATGAAAAATGTCATCGATGTCCCTGAGCCATAAATGTGGAAACTGTTATGTTGGCAAATGTCTCATGTAGGTTTTCAGCACAATGAAAGTAAAAA
>NW_006921655.1:7767785-7769079 GCF_000298275.1 Orycteropus afer afer | reverse complement strand
GTTGACGAAAGAGGGGGAGGCCTTCAACAAGATGGATTGATAAGGTGGCTGCAATGATGGACTCAAGTATAGGAGGGATTGTGGGGCTGGCACGGGATAGGGCAGTGTTTTGTTCTGCTGTGCATGGGGTCGCTATGAGTCGGAAATGACTCGACGGCACTTAACAACAACAACAACAACAGGTGAGCACTTTAAGTACTGTGCTACCAGGGATCCTTATTGAAAATCAGCTGGTGTTAATTAAAACTCAGTCAATAAAATTTAATATTTTAATTGTACTTCGCAGAGTAACTAGAAAGAAATTAACTGAAAAAAATTACAGTAAAAGAAATGAGAAAGGAATAAAAATGATATGCCAGAAAAATCTATTAAACACAAACACAAGAAAGCAGTAAAGGAGGACTTTAGGGACAAAAAAAAGCATAACATATAGAACACAAATGGGACCATGAAAGAAGTAAGTCGTTCCTTATAAGTAATTATATTGAATGGAAATGGATAAAACTCTTAAATTTTAAAACTTTTTAATTAAAAAGCAGAGATTGGAAAAATGGACTTAAAAACATGAGCTTAATTCTGTCTACAATAGACTCATTTTATATCCAAAGATTCAAATAGGATGAAACTCTATGGACAGAAAAAATACAATAGCCAAAAGGTGGACACCACCCAAATATTCATCAATTGATTAAATCATAAACAAAATGTTATGTATCCATAAAATAGAATATTATTCAGCCTTAAAACAGATTGACATACTGATGCATGCTGAAAAATGAATGAACCCTGAAAACATTATGCTAAGTGAGTATAGTTGGATAAACATGCCCACATATTATGATTCCATTTAAATAAAATATCCATAATAGGTAAACTCATAAATGGAGAAAATTGATTAGTGGTTTCTATGGTCTAGGAGGAGGAAAGCATGGGAAATGATTATTTAATGTTTAAGTAGTCTCCGACTCGTAACGACCCTACGTACAAAAGGACTAACCACTGCCTAGTCCTGTGCCAGCCTCACTATCCTTGCTATACCTGAGCCCTTCCTGGTAGGCACTGTGTCAATCCATCTAGTTGAGGGCCTTCTCCTTTTTTGTTGACCCTCTGCTTTACCAAACATGATATCCTTCTGACAACGTGACCAAAGTCGGTGAGACAAAGTCTGGCCATTCTCGCTTTCAAGGAGCCTTCTGGCTGCACTTCTTCCAGGACAAGAACAAGGCTCCGGGAATTGACAGAATACCAACTGAGATATTTCAACAAATGGATGCCTCATTGGAGGCACTCACTC
>NW_006921655.1:7747794-7766874 GCF_000298275.1 Orycteropus afer afer | reverse complement strand
CCCAATGAAATTTCTAGGTGTCCAATGGTGTGGGGCATGTCGAGATATTCCTACTAAAGTGAGGGCATTGATTGGGAAAAAAAGGGATCCTGAAACCTGGAATGGGGACATATGGACAGATAGTCAGGAAGATCAGGATATGGAGCCTGTAAATTCTGTTGAATCCCTCCCATCTGAAGAGATTACTGTAAAACTATTATCCCCTCCACCTCAGTTTGATGGGATTAGCCAAACTGGTCCTGCTGGGTCATTGCCTGAGGCAGAGGCCATGGAAGACAATCCTGAATGTTCTCAGCACCCATTGTTCCTGCTAGACCTATAACTAAAGTTAAGTCCAAGCGAGCCCCAAAAGGTAAAATAGAAAGTGTGACTGAGGAGGTGATATGTTATACTTGAAAAGACCTACTTATTTTGCTAACGTGTACAGACAGAAACCTGGAGAATATGTATGGGAATGGCTACTGAGGTTGTAGGATAATGGTGCAAAGAATGTAAGATTGGATCAGTCTGAATGTATTGATTTAGGCCCACTACATGTGAATTCTTCATTCAGTGTTTCAGCTTGAGAGGTTAGTAAAGGATCTAACAGTTTGTTTGGTTGGCTTACTGAAGCATGGATTATGTGGTGGCCTACCTTAAATCAAGTTGAAGTACCAGACCTGCCTTGGTATAATGTAGAAGATGGTAACCAGAAGCTGAAGGAAATTGGCCTGTTAAAATGGATTTATCAGATTAGACCCCTAGAGCCAGAAATGGAGAGTCCAGAAGACATGCCTTTCACCAGTACCGTGACGAATAAATTTGTGAAGGGAGCTCCAGCATCCTTGAAGACTGCTGTGATTGCTATTTTATGTAAACCTGATTTGACAATGGGAACTGCCCTAGTGGAACTAAGATACTTAACTAGGATGGGGCTGATTGGACCCTGTGGTAGTAGGGGCCAAGTGGCAGCAGTTAATCGACAAAGGCAAGGTGGGCGTGGTTACCATAAAGGGCAGCAGAGTTGGAATAGTAATCAGAATAGTCTGACTCATGTAGAATTAGGGCATTGGCTACTTGCTCATGGTTTTCCTAGTAGTGAAATACACAGCAAGTCTACTAAATATTTACTTGATCTATATGGACAGAAGAATTCTAGGTCACGTGAACAGCAACCTAGATTGAATTGCCAGAATACAGAGTCACAACCTCTCAATAAATTCCCAGACTTGAGTCAGTTTACAGACCCACAACCTCTTGAATGAAGGGCAGGTCAGGTCCCTTTGAGGAAGGACCCCACTGCATTACCAAAAATGTATAATGTCAGTCTTTCTCCTAGCCTTCCTCAAAGGGATCTGAGGACTTTTATGAGAGTGACTGTTCATTGGAGAAAAGGAAATAATCAGACTTTTCAGGGATTACTGGACACTGGCTCTGAATTGACACTAATTCCAGGAGACCCAAAGCATCAGTGTGGCCCACCAGTCAGAGTGGGGCATATGGAGGTCAAGTTATTGATGGAGTCTTAGCTAAGGTGCATCTCACAGTGCGTGTAGTGGGTCCCTGAACCCATCCTGTAGTGATTTCCCCAGTGTCAAAATGCATAATTGGAATAGATATACTGAACAATTAGCAGAAATCCCACATTGGGTCCCTGCCATGTGAAGTAAGGGCTATCATGGCAGGAAAAACCAAGTGGAAGCCATTAGAACTGCCTCTGTCTACAAAAATAGTAAACCAAAAGCAGTACTGCATCCCTGGAGGGGTTGCTGAGATTACTGCCATCATCAAGGGACTCATTTCACAGCAAATGAAGTTCAACAATGGGCTTATGCTCATGGAATTCACTGGTCTTACCATGTTCCCCATCATCCTGAAGCAATTGGCTTGATAGAACAATGGAATGGCTCTTAAAAACACAAATATGGCGCCAGCTAGGTGGCAATACCTTGAAGGGTTGGGGCAATGTTCTCCAGGAGGCTGTATATGCTCTAAACCAGCATCCAACATATGGTTCTGTTTCACCAATAGCCAGGATTCATGAGTCTAGGAACCAAGGGTGGAAACAGGAGTGGTTCCACTCACTATTACCCATAGTGACCCACTCAAAAAAATGTTTTCTTCCTGTCCCTTCTACCCTATGCTCTGCAGGTCTGGAGATCTTAGTCCCAAAGGGAGGAACACTGCCACCTGGAGACACAATACTGATTGCATTGAACTGGAAATTAAGAATGCCACCCAGCCATTTTGGCTTCCTCATGCCTCTGGATCAACAGACAAAGAAGGACATTACTCTACTATCTAGGGTGATAGATCCTGATTACCAAGGGGAAATTGGAATGGAGGTAAAGAAGAATATGTCTGGAATACAGGAGATTCTTTAGGACGTCTCTTAGTACTCCCATGCCCTGCGATTAAAGTCAATGGAAAATTACAGCAACCCAATTCTGATATGACTGCTAATAGCCCAGACCCTCCAAGAATGAAGGTTTGGGTCACCCCACCAGTTAAAGAACCAAGACCAGCTGAGGTGCTTGCTGAGGTGCTTGCTGAGAGTAATGGAAATACAGAATGGGTGGTGGAAGAAGGTAGTTCTAAATATCAGCTATGACCATGTGACCAGCTGCAGAAATTAGGACTGTGATTGTTATATTTCTTCATTGTATATGTGCATCAAATATTTTTGTTTCCTTCTGTTATGAACTGTGAAAAGCAAATAAGGTTAATATGTTTTGGTTGTACGTGTGTTAGCGTATCATGTTAAGCACAAATACAACTTTATAATTGTCCTTATTTAGAGATTATATATGGTTAAGAAGATGTGTACAATTGCCAAGTTGACAAGGGGTGGACTATGATAGTTGGAGCTGCATGTCAACTTGGCTGGACCACAATTCTGTCTGTGTGGTTTAAGCTGTTGTGATGTGGTTATTCCCATGATGGGATCAGATGATTATGTTTTGAGCAGCCAATCTGTTGAAAGGGAGTTTCCCTAGGGGTGTGGCCTGCTTCCAGTATCTCCATGGACATCCTGGGAAAAGAGACATTCTTCTCTGGATCGGGATTCTGTTTTGCTGCCTACAACTGTCTGTGAGTGAACAATCCACCATTTGGCCTGGAGATCTTGGATTCGTCATTCGTTGGAATCAACAGCCAGTGTACTGCCTGCCAGCCTTGAGCTCCTCAGCTCCTGCTCCTGCAAGAGTCAGGAAAAGCCTCCAGCATGATATGGAAAAACCTCCAGCTTGACGTTTGAGCCAGGAACTTTGGACTTGCCAGTTTCTATAAGTGTGTGAGCCATTTTTCTAAGATAAATTTCTCTCTATATACATATACATAAGCTTTACTGGTTTTGTTTCTCTAGAGAACACAGTCTAACACACATACACATATACTAATGTGTATATATACATATATATATAAACTAACTGCCATTAAGTTGATTTGACTCATAGTTACCCCTCCTTGGGTTTCCAAGGCATTATCTCTACAGAAGTAGATTGCCCGATCTTCCTTCCGACGAGTGGCTGTGGGTTTGAACCACCAGACTTCTGGTTAACAGTCAATGCCACCAGAACTCCCCTTGTGTGGGTGGAGCCATGCAAATAAGGTGTGCATATTTTAAATATCTGTGATGTTTGGCTATATGTATACTCAGTTCACTACATAAATTGGAGTTAGTAGAACTGAACTATCTGGACATGGAATTGTCTCCTCCCTTCCTGAGGTTTTTTGGGTTTTTTTCCCCCATCAGGCAAATATTCATAATTGATCTTCCCTTATTTTTATTCATGAGCCACAATTGGCACACATCTGAAATTCTGGCAATGTCTCTGTCACTCTTAATGATGCAGCTGAAGTAAAACATTTACTTTGTGAAAATCTGTAGTTAGCCTCTCGCTACTGCTGTCCTTTCTGAAAGTGTATCCATAGGGGGAGAATATTGCCCCAGGAGACTGAAGGTAAACATCTGATGAAGTAAAATTTAGATTAAATTGTTCATGCTTGCTCTTCTGTTTATTTTCTGTCTGTGCATCTTTCCTCATTTGAGTTGGCTGTCCTTATCAATACTAATTCCAGCTTTTGTAATCATTTGATGTGTCCTCTGTCTACCAACTCTCCTCTTTCTATGCCAATGTGGGGGAAAATCAGGAGTACAAAAAATCCAATGTTCATTTGCTTTTAGTTTCAGAATGCCATGTTGTTTTGTTAAAAGCAGACTTGCTATTTAATTTTTATTTTGCCTTAGAAAATATAAATATTAATTAGCATTGCCTGAAAAACGTCAGCCTGATAGTGGGACACAGAACAAGTGAATTATGTACTTTGCTGTGAGGAAAGATAGACTAACCATAGATTAATAATTTGTTGTTGATAAACCTGCAAGTAGATAAGCAGATATTTAAGGACAAGTTAGAAATTTGAATATGAGAAGAAAATGTTAAAATTATTTAATTTGTATTACTACTTTTGCTTTTTTGCATAAGTAATTAAAATGCATTTGACTTTGCTGTAAATTGAATTTAAGAGGCTTGTAGTTCTGGATGGTAACCTGTAGGGCAGAACTGAGGAATAGGCATCCATGTGCTTCTTCCCAACTGCACAGTCACATGAACATTATCCTATCAACTAAAAATCATCTTATTCTAAACTCAGAATAGCATTTCCCCACCAGGAGCTACTAGCCATCTTAAATTCCTGCTTATCCAAATTTCAGGTCACCTTGTATTCTTTTCCCTGCTTTTTGAAGTCTGTAAAGAGGTCTCCTTCTTTTAGGTACTGTAAATAGCACTGCATGAACATGGGTGTGCATGGGGGTGTCTGGAGCAGTGGCTTAAATTTAGTATAAAAAATTTCACATTATGAAGTATTAATGATTGAGTCATCTAAATATCTGAGATTAGTCATCATTGGGAATATGACCAATCACCCAAGTGAAAAAATGTAAATGATACTATTCTAGATAAAAAAAAAATCATAATCTTGGAAATTGTAATATGGTAAAGGTAAATGCAAATAAGAGTGATACTCTATCTTCATGGAGCTCAAAAAATACAAGTAAAAATACAAATTAGTACCCCACTCCCCATAATGGTACATTATCTGCATGAGCTTCTCTAATTTGTTTAACACTGTATCTTAAGTTCATGGAACAGTATCTGATATGCAGTAGGGCTCACAGGACCCATAAATGGTTGGCTGATTGAGTGAGCGAATGAATGAATGAATCATTGTCTGGCAAAAGCATTCTAAACTTGAAAGCCAAGCACTGTAACTTGATGACAATATCTCTGAAAACAGGGGTTAAGAGCACTGAGTCCTATAGTAACATTCACGAGGAGAATTCATGGTAGGTTCTGTGGTAAATTGGAAGGAACTTGGCTCATTTCGAGGAAGCAGCTGTTACTTGGCCCAAGATAGTGGCTGTTTTACATATTGAGTGTTGTTAGATCTCCTAAATTTTCTATAAAAGCTAAATGTATGGATCTTCATGTCAAATATAAGAAATTTTTAAGTGCTGACAACTAATTTAAAACACATATATTTAAATTTCCCAGAGTCTACATCTTGCTGATTGTGTCCCATGGTACCATTTAGCATGCTTCTTTGTCCTCTGTGTTTCATAAGTAATTGTATTTAGAGTCAAAAGCTTGATTGAATTAAGGTTTTTATTATTAATAATAATGTATTTATTATGAATAATATGGATAATTTTTATTGTATTAATAATGATAAAACCTAAATGCAATCAAAATATGACCTGGGGGTGTTTGGAGCAGTGGCTTCTTTTAAGGGTGGCCTGGAAGTGACCAGAGCATTTTGGAACATCTAAGGGAGATGAACTTGTATGTCAATTTGTCATCTGGTTTTGGCTTATGTATTGCTATGAGGTTGGAGGCTATACCACCAGTGGTGCAAATTCCAGCAGGGTTACTCATGAGGGACAGGTGTCAGTGGAGCTTCTAGACTAGGACAGACTCAGAAGAAAGAAGAGGCCATCCACTTCTCAAAGAATTGGTCAGTGAAAACCTTATGAATAGCAGTGAAACACTGTCTGATATATTATTGGAAAACTTTATGAATAGTCCTAAATCATTGTCCAATATAGAGCCAGAAGATGGGGCCCTCAGGTCAGAATATACTCAAAATACGACTGGAGAAGAGGTGCCTCCTCAGAGTAGAGCTAACCTTAATGATATGAATGGAATAAAGTTCTCAGGATCTCCATTTGCAGATGTAGCGTGATTCAAAATGAGAAGAAACAGCTGCAAACATCCATTAATAATCAGAACATGTAATATACTAAGTATGAGTCTAGGAAAATTGGAAGTTGTCAAAAATGAAATGGAATGCATAAAGATCAATATCCTAGGCAGTAATGAGCTCAAATGGACTGGTTTTGGCCATTTTGAATCAGACAACCATATGGTCTACTATACTGGGAATGGCAAATAGAAGAGGAATGGTGTGGCATTCATCATCACCAAGAATGTTTCAAGATCTATCCTGAAGTACAATGCTGTCAGAGATAGCATAGCATCCATACATCGACAAGGAAGACCAGTTAATAACACTACTATTCAAGTTTCTACACAAACCATGAACACCAAAGATGAGGAATTTGAAGATTTTTACCAAATTCTGTAGTCTAAAATTGACCAAACATTCAATCAAGATGTTTTGATTATCACTGGAGATTGGAATGCAAAAATTGGAAACAAAGAAGAATCACTGGTAGTTGGAAAATATGGCCTTGCTGATAGAAACAATGCTGGAGATTGCATGATAGAATTTTTCAAGACCAATGACTTGTTCATTGCAAATACCTTTTTTCAACAACACTAATGGCGGCTATACATGTGGACTTAGCCTGATGGAGTACACAGGAATCAGATTAACTACATCTATGGCAAGAGGTGATGGAAAAGCACAGTATCTTCAGCCAAACCAAGGTCAGGAGCTGATTGTGGGACAAACCATGAACTGCTCATATGCAAGTTCAAGTTGAAGTTGAAGACAATTAAAACAAGTCCATGAGAGCCAAAATATGACTTTCATTATATCCCTCCTGAATTTAGAGACCATCTGAAGAATAGATTCCATGCATTAAACACCAATGACTGAAAGCCACAAGAATGTCGGATGACAGACATCAATAACATCATCCATGAAGAAAGCAAAAGGCCATTAAAAAGACAGGAAAGGAAGAAAAGACCAAAATGGATGTCAGAAGAAACTCTGAAACTTGACCTTGAATGGAGAGTAGCTAAAGCAAATGGAAGAAACAACAAGATAAAAGAGCTGAACAGAAGATTTCAAAGAGGAGCTCGAGAAGACAAAGTCAATTATTATAATGAAATGTGCAAAGACTTGGAGTTAGAAAACCCAAAGGGAAGAACATGTTCAGCATTTCCCAAGCTGAAAGAACTGAAGAAAACATTAAAGCCTCAAGTTGCAATATTGAAGGATTGAATGGGCAATATATTGAGTGATGCAGAAAACATCAAAAGAAGATAGAAGAAATACACAGAGTTGCTGTACCAAAAACAATTGGTTGATGTTCATCCATTTCAGGAGATAGCATATGATCAAGAACCAATGGCTCTGAAGGAAGAAGTCAAGGCTTCAGTAAAGGAATTGGCAAAAAAAAAAAAAACAAGGCTCTAGGAATTGATAAAATATCCGTTGAGATGTTTCAACAAGTAGATGCTGTGCTGGAGGCACTCAGTTATGCCAGGAGATTTGGAAGACAGCTACCTGCCCAATTGACTGGAAGAGATCCATATTTGTCCCCATTCCAAAGAATGGTGATTCCACAGAATTTGGAAATTATTGAACAATATCATTAATATCACATACAAGTAAAATCTTACTGGAGATAATTTAAAAATGATTGTGGCAGTATATTGACACAAAACTTCCAGAAATGCAAGCTGGATTCAGAAGAGGATGTGGAACAAGGTATATATCATTGCTGATAGCAGATGGATCTTAGCTGAAAACAAAGAATACTAGAAAGATGTTTACTTGTGTTTTATTGACTATATGAAAGCTTTCAATTGTGTAGATCATAACAAATTATGGGTAACATTGAGAAGAATGGGAATTCCAGAATACTTCATTGTACTCATAAGAAACCTGTACACAGACCAGGATGCTGTCATTTGAACAGAACAAGGGGATACTGCATGGTTTAAAATCAGGAAGAGAGTGTGTCAGGGTTGTAGCCTTTCACCATACTTTGTCAATCTGTATGCTGAGCAAATAATCCCAGAAGCTGGACTATATGAAGAAGAACATGGCAACAGGATTGGAGGAAGAATCATTAACAACTTGCAATATGAAGATGAAAGAACTTTGCTTACTGATAGTGAGGATGACTTGAAGCACTTATTGATGAAGATTAAAGAGTAGAGTCTGCAGTGTGGATTACATCTCAATATAAAGAAAACAAATATACTCACAATGGACCAACAAACAGCATCACGATAAACGGAGAAAAGATTGAAGTTGTCAAGGAGACTTCATAATACTTGGTGCTACAATCAACATCAATGGAAGCAACCGCCAAGACATCAAAGGATGGATTGCATTGGGGAAATCTGCTGCAAAAGACCTCTTTCAAGTGATGAAGAGCAAAGATGTCTCCTTGAAGATTAAGATGCGCCTAACCCAAGCCATGATATTTTCAGTCACCTCTTATGTATGTGAGAGCTGGACAATGAATAAGAAGACCAAAGAAGAGTTGCTGCTTTTGAGTTGTGATGTTTGCAAAGAGTGCTGAGAGTACCATGGACTGCTTAAAGAACTAACAAATCTCTCCTGGAAGAGGTGCAGCCAGAGTGCTTCTTGGAAGTGAGAATGGCCAGACTTCATCTCACCTACTTTGGTCATGTTTTCAGAAGGAGCCATTCCCTGGAGAAAGATATCATGCTTGGTAAAGTGGAGGGTCAATGAAAAAGGGGAAGGCCCTCAACAAGATGGATTGACACAGTGGCTGCAATGTTGGGCTCCGGTATAGCAAAGATCGTGAGGATGGCACAGGTCAGGCAGTGTTTCATTCTGTTGTACATAAGGTCACTATGAGTTGGAGATGACTTGATGACAATAACAACAACAATAGTACAGATATGCTATAGATGATAATGTGGACTTCTGTCAAGAGTTATATTATATGTGACTTCTTATTCTCTTTTTGTGATGTTAGCCTTAGGGATTTTAAATTGATGGTTTCCTGCAGATAGGTATCATAAACATTTGAACTTTTGTTTATTTCACTCTCATTTTTCCAGGTTCTTGCAGGGGCTCACCATATATTCTAACAGCTTACTAATTTTTATGACGTTATCTGTGACATTCTTAAAAGCTTCTTTCACAAGGGGAAAAAAAAAAGAAATGGCATTCAATAGTCAACTGATTGAATAAAGAGGAGGTACAGAACTCAGTAAGCATTGCCCTATCTTTGGGGAAAAGAAACAGACCAGTTAACAGTCCAGTTGGTAAGCTTAAGTTTACAAGTAACATAAAGCTTTGTTGTTGTTAGGTGCCATGGAGTGGTGTCCGACCCATAATGACCCTATGCACAGTGGAAAGAAACTTGATGCAACTTAAAATAATGCAAACCAAGGGTGGGTTAATTATAGAATAGCTTTGGATTTGGAAAGAGAGAGTATATAATTGGTAAGAGAGAAACAAACAATCGCACAAAGAAACAATCAATTGTACAAAGACACAATTGTATGCAATGGATGACAAAATTTGTTTGAGAGTAAAGCAACAATGTGGTGAGGAAGGTGGAGTAGATTATATTTCATATTATAAGTATGAAGAAGTACTTGGACAAAGGCAGTTCAAAAAAACTTTTTCTGAAGTTTGTGTGATTATCCATGACTGGAAGTATAATCGTTAGGGCTTAATTTGTATGAGCAATATGGAGATAAAGGGGTATGGATCTATTTGTTTTGTTTTGGACACACCTGATGATGATAAGAATGAGGTAACAGAAAATTATTCCATGGCTCCAAGGAGAAACCAAAATATGATGGCAAATTGTAGAGTAGGAAAAATGTCAACTTCAGTTTCTGACATGTTCACCTTTTAGATTTTGGTGGTAACTTTCCAACAGAGAAGTGAAGGTGCAGAACTCCAAGAGGATATGTTGTCCAACTGAATGTAGACCAAATGGAGTTGATAATGGGTTTCTTCTGAGTAGATGAATTCTCTAAAATAAAATAGAAGAAATTCCATAAGTATTCTTAGGAGGCACCAGCCTTCATGACAAAGAATTATCACAGAAGAGAGAGTAACAGCAGTCATAAAATTAAGGTCAAGTGAGTAGAATATTATGGAAGCCAGGCATGGAAAAGAGTGTAAAATGCCCTGAAGGAAAAAATCACAACAAACTGTAAAGCATTCCATTGTTTAGAACTCTCTTCTTTGTACTAAATATAACAGTAAGATTTATTAAACATGTTGCATATACATTAAATAAATAAATCCACCCAATAATTGCTTAGATGATAAATCTACCAGGACAACATTCAACATGGATTTTACATTGCATGGTTTATAAAGTATTATACATGAGCAATCACATTCTTTTGGATCCAGATAAATTAATAAATTATTTTTTTCCCTCAATACACTTAAGAAATTCATCATGCTACAATTTTAGGATCTTTAATGAAATTAATGATCATAAAAATGAGAATTGTAACAGTTTGGGTCATTTGTTCCACTGCTGAGATTGTATAGAATATCTCATATATTTTAGCTTTCGTAAAGGCAATTTTAGCTATAATTTGTGTGCTATGAGTATGTGTGTTGGATCATGACAAGGAATATGTTGGGATTTCTCTTATTGGTAAAGCATCTTGATGACACACAGTTCAAATTATTTCCCTAGTCCTTGCCAAATAATGTATGTTTTTCATTTAATTTCTCCATGTGCATGTTTTACTCTGTGTGTGTGGGGGGGCACATGTACACATGTGTGTGTTAGTGTTGGAAGGGGTTGCTCATAATGTTTTTCAAAACTATGTTGTCATAAATACTAATACATGTATGGAAGGGGGCTCAAACTTCATTTGACAATATCAAAGGCTTATCAGAAAGCCAAGGCATGTCATATTGTTATTCAGCATATTAAATTAAAACCCATTGTACATGGACTAGAACTGCTGCTTCAATGAAAGCAGTATGGGGAAATTGATATCACTATCTCCAATATGGAAAATAGCCCAAACACAAGACTGTACTAAAACTTGTTTTGAGTCAGGCTGAATTAAGGGTTGATATATAGACCCAAGTATAAGATATACAATTATGGGAGTAAGCCCAGTTACATGCTTCTGAATTTATTAGATGGTAAATGTCAATCTCCTAGTCTTTTTAAAAATAGATTTGGGAGGTTAGACCACAAGTTACTAAGGAGAGGGAGCATCACTTGAAATATTATTAATTTCCCCCTATTTTTAGAAGCATAGTTCCATATCTTAACCTAAACTTATATATTCTATTTTATAAATGTTTAAATTCTTTATTTCATATTTTCTTTTCTTTTGTAAATTCAAAGTACTTCACATTAAATAAGAAACTTAAATTTGCCATCTGGGAATACTAAGAGGATAGATTAAAAAAAAATCTTTAAAATAATGTGTTTAAAATCTTCAAGCATAAAAGTTAATTTGTAATACTCCTATATTCAGATTTTATTGCTATTTTCCATTTTTATTTGTGTTCTCTATGATAAAAGTAGCAATTTTTATTTGTAAAATTAAATTGATATCTTGCAGCTAGTAATGGGCATTGATCTGGCTAATTTGTAAAACAATTTAGCAATATATCAAAGGCCTTAAAAATGTTAATCCTCTATGATTTACTAATATTAATTTTGATAAATAATTATAAGGAAATAATCCTAAACATGCAAATTGGTTATGTGCAGATGTTTATCACTGCTTCATAATTTTGAAAAACTACAGAGACAAATAAATGGCTAACAATCAGAGAATGATTAACAATTTACTATACATATACTTGATAGAATTTTATGACAGGTTTAAATACTAGGCAATAGCTTGGAAATATTTACTATGCAATCTTAAATAATGAAGGCAATATAACACTAGCACCAAAAACAGTGTTTCAATAAATGTATGTTGAATGAATGAATGAGTGAATTAGTTAATGAATAGATTATAGTCATATCTGCTACACTATTATTTCTTCTAGGTCCTTCATGTATCAGTAGAGTTAGAATAAATAAGCACTTACTTGCTGCATGAAAGTTGGAGACAATCACCCAATTGAGATTTGCATGGAAAGAGAAAATAATAGACATGTTACATTGCTTTCAGGGTCTAATAAAATGTTGGAACTAATTTCCATTGCTAATATAAAATTTTAAAAACATCAATTAAGAAGTTATTGTATCTATTCCATAATCAACAAAAAGAAAGGCCATCAATGGCAGTAATGATAGATTGATGAATTATTAACAAAGGTAATTTTAAAAAATTATATTTCCACTATATTCCAAAATATGTCTCTCATACTTTTTGTCTATACAATATGCAACTAGTAAAGTAATCTTCTTTATCTAAAGAATCTAGTGACTAACTGAAATAATATTTCAAATGAAGGCATTCCAGCCTCACAACTAAACTATGAAGACGCTAGAGTATGTGAGCCCATAGAGATCATTAGTTTAAGAAGTTTTCCCAAATAGTTCTCCATCACTGTCTTTTGCCCTTTTTTTGATTTCTTGTGTTAAATTGTCTATGTTTGTTAAGAGCCCCAATAGTTACTGGATAATATTTGTATTGACCTGTTATAAATAACACCTCGTTGAACTGATTCTCATTCTTCGGTGAGAAGCATGAACACATGTACTTCGTCTAGGGATTTAAACAATACCTAAACATTCTAGACCCTATTTATTTCAGTTTCATAGGGTTGCCATACAAAATACCACAAAGTAGATGGCTTTAAAGAACATAAATGCATTTTTCTCACGTTTCAGAAGGCTAGAAGTCCTAATTCAAGTGGTAACTCTAGGGGAAGGTTCTTCTTTGCCTCCTTCAGAATTTACTAGCTTTTTTAAAATTATTTTTATTATTTTTTTCTATTTTAAGAGCTTGTTTTACATTCACCATAACGCGTACATTTAGTTTCATTCCCCAATCGCCATGTCCAACCCTATTCCAGTCTCCTCCCCTCCCTACCTTGCAACCCTCCCCCTGTGCCCCTCATATTTATGCACTCCTGTTTGTCCGGCATCCCCTCAGTTTGAATGTTGGTCCTCTGGTGTCCCATGGTTTATTGCTCTAAGGGATGTATGACCATTGAGTGTGTGGGTGCGGCATCCTGGGTTGAGTGGTCTGCGTGTACGTCTTGTTAACTATTGGGCTGAGAACCCGCCCCTGGAGGTGAGCTTTATTCCAGGTGCAGAATATATTCCAGGGCCACAGTATTGGGAGTCTCACCACATCTCATCTGACCAGTAAGAATCTACTAGCTGTTGTTAATTCTTCGCATTAGTGTCTTATAGATGGATCTGCTTCTATCTTCACATGGCACGTCTTCCTGTGTGTCTATCTTTCTGTGTCTGTACTTCCCTTTATAAGACAGAATTCAGAAGGAATTAAGTTCAGGACTCATCTTACTTCAATATGACCTTATTAAGATAATAAGAAGGAAAAAGAAAAAAAACAAACCCAAAACCAAACTCACGGCCATTGAGTTGATTCTGACTCATAGTGACCCACTTTGGGTTTCCAAGGTGGTAAATTTTTACAGAAGTAGATTGCCCAGTCTTCCTTTCACAGAGTTGCTGGTGGGTTTGAACCACCAACCTTCTGGTTAGCAGTCAAATGCCTTAGGCACTACACCACCAGAGCTCCTTAAGATAACCAAAGAAAATCTCTATTTACAAACATGATCACATTCACAGGTACAGAGTTTAGGACTTAAACATATATTGTTTGGGTATACAATTCAATCTATAGCACTGTCAAAACTATATCTGATTGGAAATTAAAGTGATGTAGTTTCTATACACAATAATTTTTGCTACTTAGTGTTCTAATCTCAAAGCAGTCTCAAAAACATGATCATGCATCTGACCAAACTATGGCTTTCTTTTTTTAGGAATTACAATTAGAGTGGTCATAATTTTTTTCAACCAATCCAGAACACTTGGTGAAAGAGCAAACTATTAATAATTATGAAAGGATAACAGATATAAACCAGAAATGTCCCAGGCAAACAAAGACATATGGTCATCTTGATTATAAGGATCAATATGAATATCTTTACAGAGATTGTGAGTTTAGTGATTTAAAGATTTTTCTGTATATTGATTAATCAAGAGCAGAAAGGGAATCTTAAAGATCAGTAATTTTATAACTGCCTTTTAAATTTTTATTATTATTAGTTGTTGTTTTTGTTTTCCATAGGATACTTTATGACAGTGTACCAAATCCCATTTATAATCTGACAAAATGTTTCAAATAATGAGATTGAGACTGATAGAAATCAAATGAAATATCTTAGAATTCATCCAGTTCAATTTTTTTCATTTACAGGTAAGAAAGTTGCTATCCAAGAAGGCAAAGTAAGTTACTCACTGTTCTATAATTGCAAAGCTGGACATATAACCCAAGTGTCCTAATTCCCAGTTAACATCGATGAAATTGATATGCTGCCACAAACACTTTCGGTTTCTTTCCTTTTAAAGTTATTTTTAGGACATCTGTTTATGAGTATAGTAAAGTAGCTTATAGACGAGCAACATTCCCATTGCGAATCACTAGAAAAGTCACACATCATATGAAAGACAAAAAATTTTCAGAGGTATCAGAGAGCTGCTAAACCAACAAGAACAAGAGGGAAAAAGTTCCAGAGAGGGAAAACTAGGAAAAGATGAGTTACATTCTGCAACTTTTCCTTTGAGGACATTTGCAGATTCTGGGTATCAGGTCTCCAGTGAAAAAGCTGATAACCTGGGCTTTGTCTGAACAGAAAGTTGCTGATGGAACACAGACAAACAAGCAGTCTTCTGAGAAAAGAGAGAAAAAAAGGAAATGGGAATCTTGAAGGTTCAAGATAACAGTGAGAAAGAAGGGATAGAGGGATAGAGAACTGGGCCTGATCCACACTGGCTTTCTTCTCAAGATATTTGCTGAATTCTGAAATTGCAGGGTTTAGGAGCATATGAAATGTTTTTGAAAACCAGAAGATTTTTCTTTTGGTCATGCTAAAGAGACAGAGTGTTGAGTAGAGGATTACTCCCCACTATCCCACCACCCTCCATAAAGAGGTCTAGGTGAACACAGCAGGCCCTAAAATGAAAGTCATATATTTATTCAGCTAAAGTTGACTTCTCAAGTAAATGTTTAAGGTGTGATTATAATGGAGAAAGCAAGTGAACTCAGTGACCTACTGAGGGATATTGACATGTGCAAGAAACCATTCCTACATTTAAGAAGATTTGGTAAAGGAGCAGAACATATATTAATTTTCTTGAGTACTAAGTGCCATGTGATAAATACCATACAAATGTCTCAGACATTCTCATGTGAGAACTTGAACCTAAGAGCTCAAAAATGTGAAATCTCATCTCTGACTGAGCCAATTAGGAAAACAATGTTGAAAGTGGAGCCATTTGAGCTAGGCATTGAAATAAAATAGTAATTGAATTATGTAGTGTTTTGTAATTAATTACATTATGGAGAATACATGAAATAGATAAAAATAAAGGAAGAAACAATTAGGAGAATTTTATGATAGCTATGGATAAGAGATTTTGAAATAACTTATCTGAACTTCTACAACCAGACTTTAGAATGACTTAGGTTTAAATATTAGAAAAGATCATCCTAATTAAATTTTAGGAAAAAGTTAAAATTAGATTACTGTGTTGATTTCTCTTCTTGTCACCTACCTCCTGCCCCTCTAATTCATTAATCCGTTCTCCACTCTCTTCTGTTCTCCTTGGTGCACCACATGTCTGACTCAAACAGACTCCATCAACAACTAGGCTCCCTTGCCCTCTGGCTTCTTTATAAGTTCATCCAATAGGAAACACCAGAAGGAGGAGAAACTGCTGGGTATTTCTTTTCAATTTTCACCCTGCTTCAGCACCACATCCCTAGAAGAAGTTGCCTTCCTCTGTGGATCTCTCTGATTTCCAGTAACACAATTTTCCCTCTTAGATTCTTTAGCCCCAGAGTTTTTAATGACTTCTGTTGCTTCTTGTCTCTAGGTTTCTCAGTATATTTTGTTTATTCTTTTATTATTGCCCATACCCCTGTAGGGAGCTCTGGTGGTATAGTGTCTAAGGCATTTGACTACTAACCAGAAGGCTGGCAGTTCAAACCCACCAGCCACTCCTCAGAAGGAAGATTAGGCAATCTATTTCTGTAGAGATACTGCCTCGGAAACCCAAGCAGGGATTGCTATGAGTCAAAATCGGCTCAATGGCAGTGTTATACCCCTTGTACAGGATCCTTGGAGCTCTGGTAGTGTAGTGCCTAAAGCATTTGACTGCTAACCAGAAGGCTGGTGTTCAAACCCACCAGCCACTCCTCCTCAGAAAGAAAGAAAGTTGGGCAATCTACTTCTGTAGTGATACCACCTCGGAAAACCAAGGAAGGGTCGCTATGAGTCAAGTCTGACTCAATGACACATAACAACAACAATAAGGGATGCTTTCATGAAAATCTCTCAATATGAACAATCTAGGGAAATGTTTGTTTTATATTGAGAATCAGACTTAATTAGACCATGATAGACAAAGACTTATGGAAAATGTGAACATTACAAAATAATGTCTCTCCCCCATCCCCCGCCAAAAAAAAAGGTGTCTACATCCTAATTCCTACCACCTGTAAACGTTACCTTACATGACAGAAGAGGCTTTCAGGAGTTTAAATTGAGTAAAGAATCTTGTGATGGGGATATTATCCTGGATTACTCAACTGGACCAATTCTAATCACAAGGATTCTTATAAGTGAAAGAGAAAGTCAAGAGAGGCAGAATGATTCTATATGAGAAGGAGTCAACCTACATTTGCTGACTTTGAAGATGAAAGAAGAGGACCATGAGTCAAGGAATGTGGGCAGTCTCTAGAAGCTGGAAAATATAGGGAAACAGATTCTCCCCTAGAGCTTATAGGGAATTTAGAGTGCCAGTGACATTTTGACTTCTGCACAGTGAAGCCCATTTTAGATTTCTGACCTTAAGAATTATAAGATAATAAATTTGTGATTTTTCATGGCAGTAAATTTGTGGTGATTTGTACAGAAGCATAGAAAACTAACACAGAAAAGCAATGAAATCATAGTAGGAGAGCTGCTTATTTATTTTAAAACACAGTGATAATATTTTTATTAAGATGGCTTAGGTCATCTTGGCCAAATTATGTTTTTAAACATAACAGAACTACCCTTGGGACTAGAGGAGACATGCTATAAAGAAAAGGAGGTATGGCAGGGATATGGAAAGGGCAGAGGAGCAGGAAAATGAGTAAGCATCCAAAGTAAATTTTGCCAACTTCGCATTTTCCTCAGTGTTGGTCTTGGCCCTCCAGCATTCGTCTGTCGTTTTGTTGTACTGTGATGGCTTGCATGTTGCTGGGATGCTGGAAGCTGTGTCACTGGTTTTGCAAACGCCAGCAGGGCCACCCATGGTGGACAGGTTTCAGTAGAGCTTCCAACTAAGACAGACTAGGAAAAAGGACTTGGGCAGGTCCATTTCTGAAAAAAAAATATAATTGTCCACTACAAACCTTATGGAAAGCAGGAAAATATTGTCCCTTAGGTTGGAAGGCACTCAATATATGAATAAGGAAGAGCTTCCTCCTCAAAGTAGAGTCTACCTTAATGATGTGGTTCATGAAGTAAAGCTGTATATACCTCCATTTGGTGATGTGGCATGATCAAAATGAGAAGAAAAAGCTGCAAACATCTATTAATAATTGGAACATGGAATATACAGAGTACAAATCTAGAAAATTTGGAAGTTGTTAAAAATGAAATGGAACACATAAAGATCAATATCTTAGGCATTAGTGAGCTGAAATGGACTGGTATCAGACTTTTTGAATCAGATAATAATATTCTGGAAATAATAAATTGAAGAGGAATGGCGTGGCATTCATTATCACAAAGAAATTTCAAGATCTATCTTGAAGTGCAATGTTGTCAGTCATAGGATAATATATATACATCTACAAGGAAGACCAGTTAATACTACTATTACTAAAATTTATGCACCAACTACTAAAGCCAAAGATGAAGAAATTGAAGAATTTTACCAAATTCTGCAATCTGAAATTGACTATACATGCAATCAAGATGTACTGATAATTACTGTTGATTGGAGTGTGAAAGTTGGAAATAAGAGAGAAGAATCCATAGTTGGAAAATTTGGCCTTGGTAACAGAAATGATGCTGAAAATTGCATGATAGAATTTTGCATGACCAATGACTTATTCATTGAAAACACCTTTTTTAGACAACATAAACTGTGACTATACATGTGAAGTTTAGGCAATCTACTTTCGTAGTTATACTGCCTCGGAAACACAAAGAGGGGTCGTTATGAGTCAGGTCTGACTTGATGGCACATAACAACAAAATACATGTGAATCTCACCAGATGGAATTCATAAGAATCAAATTAAGTACATCTGTGGAAAGAGGCAATGGAGAAGCTGAATATCATTAGTCAGAATAACGCCAGGAGGTGACTATTGATCACATTCTGAAATGCGACATGCAAATTTAAGTTGAAGATGAAGAAAATTAAAACAAGTCCACAAGAGCCCAACTATGACCTTGAATACACCCCACTCGAATTTAGAGACCCTCTGGAAAATAGATTTGATGCACTGAACACCAGTGACCAAAGACCAAAAGCATAGTGGAATGGCATTCTTCATCATACTTGAAGACAGCAAAAGGTCATTAAATAGACAGGAAAGGAAGAGAAGACTGAGATGGATGTCAAAAGAGACCTGAGAGGCGGGGCAAGATGGCGGACTAGGCAGAAGGATTGCACAGACCCTCTTCAACAAAGAAAAGGGAAACCAATTAA
>NW_006921655.1:7727070-7740343 GCF_000298275.1 Orycteropus afer afer | reverse complement strand
AATTTTGGTCAATGACATGAGACAAAGTATATGTGAACTGCTGTATGAAAAGTGAATTTACTCTGTAAATCTTCACCCAAATCCTAAAAAAAAAAAAAAAAAAAAGAGACCTGAAACTTACTCTTGAAAAATGAGTAGCTAATGGAAGAAATGATGAAGTAAAATATCTGGACAGAGGATTTCAAAAGCCTGCTCAAAGAGGACAAAGTAAAGTACTATAATCAAATGTGCGAATACCTAATGGAAAGTCAAAGGAGAAGAACATGCTCAGCAATTCTTGGGCTGAAAGAACTGAAGAAAAACTCAAGTCTCAAGTTTCTATATTGAAAGAGTCTATGGGCAAAATATTGAAGGATGCAGGAAACATCAAAAGAAGATTGAAGGATTGCAGAGAGTCAGTGTACCAAAATGAATTGATCCATGTTTAGCCATTTCAGGAGGGATCATATGATCAAGAACCAATGACACTGAAGGAAAAAGTGCAAGCTGCACTGAAGAAATTGGAGAAAAACTAGGCTCTGGGAATTTATGTAATACTCATTGAGATGTTTCAACAAATGGGTGCAGTACTAGAGGCACTCATTTGTTTATGCTAAGAAATTTGGAAGATAGCTACCTGGTTAACCAACAGGAAGAGATCCATATTTATGTCTATTCCAGAGAAAGGTAATCTAATGGAATACAGGAATTATCAAATTATATAATTATGTCACATGCAAGTAAAATTTCGCTGAAGCTAATTCCAAAATGGTTGAAGCAGTACATTTTTAGGGAACTGCCTGAAATTCAAGTCAGATTCAGAAGAGGATGTGGAATTATGGATATCATTGCTGATGTCAGAAGGACCTTTGCTGAAAGCAAAGAAAACCAGAAAAATGTTTACTTATGCTTTATTTACTATGCAAAGCCATTTGACTATTTGGATCACAAAAAAATTATGGATAATAATGTGAAGAATGGGAATTCTAGAACACTTAATTGTGCTCATAAGGAACCTTTACACAGACCAAGAGACAGTCGTTCAAACAGAACAAGGGGATGCTGCATGGTTTAAAATCAGGAAAGGTGTGTGTCAGGTTTGTATCCTTTCACCATACTTATTCAATCTGTACACTGAGCAAATAATTAAAGAAGCTGGATTATATGAAGAAGTTAGTAGGATCAGGATCAGAGGAAGATCCATTAACAATTTGAAATGCAGATGACACAACCTTACTTGCTGCAAACGAAGAAGACTTGAAGTACTTACTGATACAGATCAATGACTACAGCCTTCAGTATGGACTACAACTAAAAATAAAGAAAACAAAAATCCTCACAACTGGTCCAATAAGCAATATATTGATAAATAGAGGTAAGACTGAAGTTCTCAAGGATTTCATTGTACTGGAATCCACCATAAAAGTCCATGGAAGCAGCAGTTAAAAAATAAAATGATATATAACATTGAGCAAATCTGCTGCAAAAGACCTATTTAAAGTGTTTAAGAGCAAAGATGTTACTTTGATGGTTAAGGTGCACCTGACCCAACCCACAGTATTTGCATTAACTTCATATGCATGAGAGAGCTGGACAGTGAATAAGGAAGACTGAAAAAGAATTAATGCTTTTGAATTGTGGTGTTGGTGAAAAATATTGAAGTTACCATGGGCTTCTAGAAGAAGGAACAATTCTGTCTTTGAGGAAGTACAGCTAGAATGTTATTTAGAAGTGAGAATGTCCAAACTTTGTCTTTTATATTTTGGTCATGTTGTTGGAAAGGACCAATCCCTTGAGAGAGATCTCATGCTGGATAAATTAGAGCTTCAACAAAAAGGGGAAGACCCTCAATGAAATGGATTCACTAAGTGGCTGTGATAATGGGCTCAAGCATTGCAAAGCTTATGAGGATGGCACCAGAATGATCAGTGTTTCATTCTATTGTATATAGGGTCGCTGTGAGTTGGAACCGACTTGACAGCACTTGACAAGAGTCTTGGTCCTGAGCTCAAGTTGTATATATTAGAAAAGATTGTGATTAAAAAAAAAAAAAAAAAAAGTAAAAACATTTGTTGTCAGCCTAGATCATCAGTGGCAAGAGAGATCGTCAATGACCGACCACCTGATATTCTGGGGAATAGGAGCTCTGGTAGCATAGTGCCTAAGGCACTTGACTGCTAACCAGAAGGCTGGCAGCTCAAACCCACCAGCCACTCCTTGGAAGGAAGGTTGGGCAACTTCCATAGTGATACTGCCTCAGAAACCCAAGGAGGGGTCTCTGTGAGTCAGGGCCGACTCAACGGCACCTAACAACAACATATTGTCAATGAACAAATCTGCAGCTCATATTTATTTGAGAGAGCAACAACTTTTTAATTTTTTTTTTTTTTTTTGTAATTTCTAGGACACATACTTAAAAAAAAAAAAATTATTGTGATTTGGGTGAGAGTTTACAGAGGAAATTCATTTTCCACACAGCAGTTCATATACATTTTGTCTCATGACATTGACTGCAAATTGCCACAGTGCAACAGCTCTCTTCCCACTTCTTCCCCACAGTTACTTCTTTCCTGTGTCCTTCCACTCTATGCACGCCTGCCCCTCCAGCTGTCTCCCTATGTATACAAAGCCCTTCTATTCTCCCATGATCGATCTCTCCAAGGAGTGCATCTACTTGATGTAAATCTTCAGCCATATGCCTGTCTTTTATTTGGCTGGAAGCCACAGGAATGAGTTCATTTCCAGGCCAGAAGGACAGCTAGGGCCATACTCTCAGGGGTTTCACCAGGCTCTATCAGATGAGCAAACCAGGCTGGGACCCAAGATTTTTGCGCTTACCTTCAGTCACTTAGCATTAGGTAAAACCTCAGTATTTCCATAGACTGGATTCTATTTTAGACCTATTTTAGCTTGTTATATAACATTGTCATCACTCTCCAAATCAAGGTATCTTGAGGACTGAGGGCATTTTGCCTCTATTTATTTATCTACATACTACACACTGTCAGAGTCCTGGCATGGTGCAAATGGTTAAGAGGCACCTTGAAAGAATTGCTTGGCTATCTACTTCGAAATATCAGTCACTGAAAGAAAACCCAAAAGAGTACATTTCTACCCTGACACATATGGAATTGCCACGAGTTGAAATCAACATTGTCAACTGGCTTTTGGTTACACATTGTCACAACTTCCCAAATGTGGAAAACCTCTTTAGTAATTTTGACTACGACTACCAAAGGCCTAGAATCCTAGTTCCCACCCTGCCACCGAGAGTAGACACTTCAGTCTAGAGACCATCTGGAAAGTCTAGAAATTTGGAGGAAGTAATGCAGACCCCCAGGAATAATACTATTGTGCCTTGGATCTCCTGGATGAAGGATAAATGCTTGCTCAAGGCCTCTCCAACACAAACCTGGACTCTGAGAAGATCCAATGCTCCCAGGAACCTCTGGAACTTCTCTGGGTCCAGAATGTAGCCCTTGATGTAAACATTGTCCTTAAGTGACTGAATGAAAAGCATTCATGTGTCCGCCATTATCTTTCCTCTGCTTCAAACCAGGGCTGCACAAGCCACTCATGCTGAAATTCTCTAGTGGTTTTATGTGTGTATTTTTTTTTTTTTACACGATCAACATGGATTTGATACAATCTGAAAACCCTACATAATGTATTCCAAGCACATTCTGATTCATTTGCATGTAAATCATCACAGATGATGCTTTATACAGATTTCTAAGATGCCTCTTAATAAGCATTTTCAAGCCTCTTTTATTTTCCTGTAAACATTCTCTTTAATCTCAAGCTCTGGAAGGTTTGAATTTGGTTTGAAATGGCAAGCCCAGGAATTTTGAGCAGATTCTGACAGGATCGAGCTCTCCCAGTCCTACTTTTCATCCATCAGCGATTGACTCAGAATCCCCCAGCCAGACGGATGAAGAGTCCCAGCTGTCAACTCATGTCTCCCACTGGTACTTTATACTCATTGGCTTTAAAAACAAGAGTGTTTTCATGTTTTAAATGCTCATTTACAAACCGTTTCTCATCTCTTGAGTCTCCGCAATGTTCCCTCTGAGGCCTCCCTGCTCTCAGGGGAATTTTCTCTGGTTTAGGAATAAATAGGAAAAAGGGGGTAGGAAGAACAACTCTCTTCTGATAAGCTGTCCCAGTTGACAAGCCCTTCCCCTCAGACCCATCCACTTAGATCAATGAACATTTCATAGGCTTAACCAGTTATCTTCTTGAAAAGACAGGCCGTCATGTAGCCACACGCACACAGAGGTACACAACATCAAAAATGCTTCCCACAGATTTAAAGTAGGAAAAGATATGACTTTTCTACCTTATGTAACCCCATACAAATGCTATTGTCCTTGTCCTCTCACTTAATTGTTTACAGCACTGCTTTTGTTATTATTTCTTATGATATTTTTCTAAGACACATTCTACTAAACTTCTCTTAAGCTTTTTGTCCTGGACTCTTTCTATATGGACCTATTCTGTATACATATATGCACATTACACATCCATAAATCTGCAATTTAGAAATTTGCTCTTCAGTGACATATATATTTTAGTGCCTTGTGTGAATATTCATCTGGGTTCAGTACTTGAGACTTGAGTCAGTTTTTGTAGGAGCACTGTTATGACTGACTTTCTGTAACATGACTCTGTCAGGGGCTTCTGTATGCAGTCCTCAAATATACATTGAATGAAGTCATGTAACATTATGTGGCATTGTATGATTATTTAAGTGTATTTCAAATACCAGCAGAAATATACTCTTTTCAGATCTCTTAATGGGCTAAAATAAAAAATAATAATGATTATATTAGAAAAATAATACACATGAGACAAAGTATATGTGAACTGCTGTATGGAAAGTGAATTTGCTCTGTAAATCTTCACCCAAATCACAATAAAAAAAGAAAAAGAAGACAAAAAATAGAAAAATAATACAACTAACAGTTTATGGTCCACAAAATCCTTGCATATAAATTCTATTTTCACATACAACCCAATTTTTTTATCTTGACATATTGGCTTAATTTATCTGCAAGTTTTATTAGTCCCAATGCCGAAGATGTCCAGCTATCTTTTGTTAACATTTCACTGATATAATTATGGAATTATTTCCTTCCAAATAATTTCTGACTAAACATAGGTGAAAGGCAATTCATTAATTTACTACACTTTCTTGATATGATCAAATGCATATTGAATGCCTTCTGTCTTCTTAACCTTAGTATATTAGTTAGAATACAGACCAAAATGCTATAACAAAGATACTCAAAAAAGAATGAAACAAACAAGTTAAAAGTCAATTTCTCTCTAATGTAATAGTTCACAGATGAACAGTCCAGAACTTAAGGGTTAGTTTTCTCCACAGGGTATGTGGGTGCCAGGCTACTAGATCTGCTCTGCCTTCCTCAATACGTGGTTTTCATCTCTAGGCCCAAGACAGCTACTCTAGTTGCCACTTCCCAGGCACCAAAGGAGGGGTCGCTGTGAGTTGAAGTGACTCAATGGCACTGAGTTTGGCTTTTTTTTTTTTTTTTTGAGTAAAGTAGAAGGGGAAAAGAGAGAGGGGAAGAAATGTATGTGAAATAGTCTTTAAAGCCAAAACCTTAAAACATCACTTCTTGTCATACCACTGGTAGCAACTTAGTCACCTTACCACACCTCATCTATAAGCCCTGCTGAAACTCAGGGGTGGGTTGGTGAAGAGATTCTATTACTACAAATAAGTAACAAATGGGCAGTGGGGAAAGTGGTAGTGGTCATCTCTACCACAACAAAGCTGTATATTTACAATAGGTGTATGTGTGCATGTGGGGGAGTGGGGTGAGTAGAGCAGGCATATGGAAAAAAAATATATTGTCCTAAGAGGAAGTGGACAAAAGCATAGTCCCATAACACTTTCTCCACTTTTGGAAGGAAAAAAAAAAATTCTGAGGATAATAAGTCTGTCATTTTTGCTTCTTTATGGTCTTAGCTCCTATACACACAGATCTGAGTCTTCAGGAATGAAAAAGTTAACAGTTTTCAACAAGAAACAACATTATTTTTTACCCCAAATTTGTAAGACATGATGAGGAAAGAGCAGTGCAGAGTTAGAATTAGTAATCTCCCCAAGGCTCCAGGCAAGGTGGTAGCCATGGGAGCAGTTTCAATGGTAACCTACGTCTGAGTGGTGCCAGGGCAGTGTAAGTGACATCAGGACTAGTGTTGTTGAGTTGAAGCTGCATTTGCAGTCATGGAGGACCATAAGCGGACTGGAGGCCAAACCTCAGGAGAGGAGAAGAGCAGGAGATAACAGGCACATTACACAGTGTAGGCCCTCTGTACCCAAGCCTTACTCCAGAACCATTATGTCAGATGTTAGATGGAGCCCTCAGAAGAGAAAGTTAACCTAAATTAGAGTACAAGGTTAATGTACTTTTGTTGTTGTTGTTGTTATGTGCCATCGAGTTGGCTCCAACTCATAGCGACCCCTCCTTGGGTTTCCGAGGCAGTATCACTACAGAAGTAGGATTGCCCAACCTTCCTTCCGAGGAGTGGCTGGTGGGTTTGAACCGCCAGTCTTCTGGTGAGCAGTCAAGTGCTTTAGCCACTATGCTACCAGAGCTCCTGGTTAATGTACTAACCATTATTATTTTTATTTTTTATTATAAGAACAGTAAAATATACTACCCTCTCATTTCCCTCTCCCCAGAAATGTTGAGATGGGGTATAGTTTCAGCTTATTTTATGCCTGGGTGTTAGTTTTATAAATTCAGCAATCTATGGTGATTGGGTAGACAAAAGTTTAAAGAAAATAACATTTACTCAAATAACTATTTAGTATAAAATAAAAGTATTAAATACTTTAAGTATAAAATAATCCAAAAGGCAATTCCTAAAATATATTAACCATCGGTTTTCTCTAAATTACAAATACAGAACTCAGAATTCTCCTCTTTTAATGTTACAAAATCCAAACAAGTCAAAAGCTATTTCCCCTCTTCACATGAAAAGACTTACGATTTTTGTCTCTTGATACACAGTAACCCTCTCTTTCAAGAGACAAAATATGTATCTTTATTTAAATGCTTTGAACTGCATGTAGTACAGACTTCCACCTAAGAGTCAAGTTAAAATTCATTACATGTGTTCTGCAAATACAGTGTTCTACCAGATGAATTTGGGTGGATGCAGAACGGTTCAGCACATTTGATTTTCCATTGACTTGATGTTTATGTTGGGTGTTCAATTGTTTTAAAGCATGACTAAAGAGTGTAAAAATGTTATAGGAATTCATGGGTCCAGAAGAATTCTCTGCTTGACTAAATCCCCTGAGCTGCATTTATATGTATTTTCTATATATATATATTTTTCTTTCCCCAAGCCTTTTAAGTGTTTTGGGGTTGCAGTGATTGAGGAAAGTGGTCGTCAGAAGTGACAATTTTCTATTTAAAAACCTTTCAGCAAGGACCTTTTTTTTTCTTTTTCATAGAAATGCAGAACCCCATAGCACCATAAGATGTCTTAGGGATATAATAGGTAACTTTTATATTTTTATCTCTTTTCCTTAAAGCTAAGGAAAATTCTGAATCTTGACATTACATGGGATAGGGAGAGGAAGGAAGATAGGCAATGTGGAAGAAGTAATTGGCTTATGGTTTAAATCTGAGGGAAAATGCTGCAAGAGGCTCAAGTTTCTATTGCCATTTTTTATCATTTTTATTAATGGCAAGTATCAGCTTGCCCTTAAAAGATCTATCTTCCTTCATTTGGCATGGTCTTCCTCAACAAGCAATGAGCACTGCAGGTCATGTGGTCAGCCTTGGATAAAGGTAACTATTAATGTGTATTTTCAGTTTCTTCTCTCCACCTTATCTTAAGACCATAAGGTTCTCACATTATAATATCAAGATTTCTTTCTTTTTCCTTTTTTTTTTTTTTTTTTCACTGCTGGCAAAACCTGCTTTTCACTTGTATTAAAACTGTCAAAACTGCCCAAAGGGAAAAAGTATATGTTTTCCCCTTGCTACTGAAAAGAGTGAAGAAGCATATTTTGGCAGTTTCAGTGTAGGTGTGAAATTTTTCACGCAGCTCTACTAGGGAGGTACACACGTCTGGCCCTGTTGCAGCATCTGATATTTCATGGATGGCAATTGCTCTAAAAGGTATGGCCTAAGGCTAAATTAAAAGATGGGGATTTTGACTGGAAATGATAGCATTCCGTTGAAACAATTGTCAATTATGTGAAAGATGCTGTTGAATATTTAGAAAACAAATGGTGCCCCTTTAAATGTTCCCCATGGCAAGCTTTATTGTAAAATAAAGATTTGAAGTTATACATCAAAAATGTATTTTAGCTTATGGAACTCACAGCATAACAATGCAAAATACGTTTGACTGTGAGGTATTGATTTTATATGAAAGCAAATCAGTTAGCAAAATGCAGAAACCAATAAAGCATCACAAAGGCTGGGTAGGAGATATCTAGATGCAATTTATTTTTACATTTAAACCAATTACTGGCTTTGCTGCTTTTAAAAATGCATGGCATATATTCTTAAAGATTTTTTAAATTCAATCTAATCAATTACATAGATTTCTGTATTCCATATTAAACAACAGTCTTACATTAGAGTTGACACATTTTGATGACTACCATGTAAATATCATAAGTGGGCTAAATTCTCTCTCTCTCTCTCATTTTTTTTTTAAAGATTTGGCTGCCCCAATACGAAAATGAATATTGATTTTTATTTTAACACACAATTTGGAGGCTGGTCTCTTTCTGATTTTACCCTATAATTTGTCTAATAACATTGGAAATTTATTGAAACAAAATATTTATTGTCCACCCTCTGATTCCATCATAGTTTTAGAATGTTAGATTAAAAATTGATCTAAAAATTGAAAAAAGAATTGTCATTTTTTAAAAATTAAATACTATTTTAATAGTCAACCCTTTATACTTAGACATTGAGAGGCATCACAACATAATTATTTCAGCTTAGTACATTTGTTATATCTAGAGGTGGAGTGGTTATGCACCAGGCTGTTAACTCACCAGCTGCTCTGCGGGAGAAAGATGTGGCAATCTGCTTCTGTAAAGATTTATAGCCTTGGAAACCCTATGGGACAGTCCTACTCTATCCTTTACTCTGGCCTATGAGTTGGAATCCACTCAAAGCAGTGTTTTGTTTTGTTTTGTTTTGTTTCAATTCTAAAGCCCATGATGCATATAAGATTACATATTTGAAGGTGTCCATGAAATATCTTGGATTTACATTCTCTTTTCAATTTGTATATCTGGTGATGGTGAATCTTTTTCTCAGGTTTTATATGTGTCCACAATTTTTATCTTATTGTAGAATCAGTTCTAGAGATCTGGAGAATCCTTTCTGAAGAAGAAACTCCCCATAATATATATTCAGTCCTTGCATGAACTTTTCTTTTTCTTTCTTCCAGGAAAGGCAATTATAGTGTAAAACCACTCAAATTCTAAAAGGGGATTCTTAGGGTAAAATGAGATCCTTTTCCCTCTGATTTTCACTTAAATTCTGTCTCTGGAGCCACAGAGAATCAATCCACTCCTTTCCCCTGTGTGACTATAATTCAGGTATTTATAGAAGCGAATCATGTTTTCTCTTAGTTTTTTTCTTCAGGTTTAATGTTCTCAATTCCTTCAGTCTATTGACTTCAAGTTTATAATTTCTTATCTAGGGGATTCATTAACCTTATGAGTTCGATTCCAATTCCCATGTTTCCACTGTAATAATTTCTTTGCTTTAACAACTTCTCTGTTGTTATATACTATTTCCACAAGGAATTCAAAACATTTATTCCATTTGAGAAGTCAGAAAAATTGTGGCATGGAATTTTTGCATTTGCATGAACGTTGATTTGGCTTTCCAGAACACTAAGTTTCCAGAACACTGTGTATGTAGATGCCTCTTGTCACTATGCATCTCAGTATTTACCCCGCGCAACCATCAAACCAACAGCCTAAGAACCAGGCAGGGAATTTCTCAAATGCTCCAAATAGCTGCACATCACCACAGATTATGACTGCTTGGATTTAGGGAACATTTTTTTGGCTAGGGAAACATTCCAATGGGATAGATTAATCTATGTAAACCACATAGCTCAGCTGAAACTGCTGTTCGGCATTCTAAATTGCCAGCTCCGTCTTCTTTCTGCACAAAAATGCACATTTCTTCCTATAATAAAGATATTTTATAATAGCAATAAGGCAACTCCATGGTGTGTGGTTATCACAAGATAATCATACCCTAGAGGGATTACAGACACTTGGCTGTGCCTCATAACACCCCATGTGTGTGTTTATCTCATGATAACCACACTCGCTTTTGTATCTTATTGCCTAATTATCCTCTTCTAATGCAAAATACTAATTTTTTGTCTGAAACAATATGTGCAAGGATGCATTGCAACAATCACAGGAGGACATTGACAAACAATGCTGCTATTACTCTAGAGTCATTTCCCATAAGAAAATTGATCTGTGAGAAGAAACTTCACAGAGTGATCTGTGAAAATTCCAGTTCGTCTTTGAATGACCTGCTTTTTAAAAGGACTGTGTAGAAGCCTCTGTCTTATCCAATAGTGCTATAATGTAAATTGCCTAGATATGTTTTTCTCTCTTTTAGACATATTATAAGATTTCTCAAACATTACTGAAAGCTGGAGAATGACTAAGAGTTTCAAACCCAGAGAAGAAAAAAAAAAAAAAAAGAAAGAAAGAAAGAAAGAAAGAAACTAACTTTACTTACTTTCAAAAAGTTAATAGCAGAGATTGATTTTGATTCACTGCGTTATATAATTTAATATTAGTCAAACCCACCAGCCGCTCCCCGGAAGGAAGATTAGGCAATCTACTTCTACAGTGATACTGCCTCAGAAACCCAAGGAGGGGTTGTTATGAGTCCAGACGCATTTCACGGAAGTGATTTTATTTTTTAATGCTGCTTAGGACTTCCTCTGTGTATTTTTCAATTGTCAACCTTTCAAATTGAAAAATACATATTAAATTGGTACCTTACAATAATACAATTCATACAAATTTATCAATATCGAATAATTTTACTAACTTTTATGAAGTGAAATTATTGCCCAACTAGCAGCGTAGTGCCTAAAGCTTTTGACTGCTAACCAGAAGGTTGGCGGTTCAAACCCATCAGCCACTCCCTGGAAAAAAAAACTCAGAAATCTACTTCCGTAAAGATTTACTGCCTCAGAACCTCAAAAGGGAGTCGCTACAGGTCAGAATCAACTAAATGGCAGTGAGTTTAGTTTTGGCTTTTTATAACTACCCCAATTCTGCAAAGTAATATTTATTTTTATATTAATATGGAAAAAGTTAAAGGCAATAGTAGTTACATATACAGATTACCTATGAATCTCATCTTATAAATGACTACTTTCAAGTTTATTTGTAGATCTTTGAGTGTATTTAAGAACCTGCAATGATGTTTTGGGGACGACACTAAGAATTCTCTTGTATTTAATTACTTCAATTAAATTTAAATTATTCCTAGCACAAACAATGTAAAATCTAGTTTTTCATGGCTTTTAATAGAAGATAATAGTATATTCTTGCAAAATAATAGTATGCACATAAGTATGTATATGTGTGTCTATATACATATACAATATGCTTGTATACACATACATGTATATACATACACATATGTATATATGCACATACATACATATGTGCATATACATATTTATATATTTCTTAGTTTTCCACAAATAATCTTGATGGTTCAAAAAACTTACCCTTTTGTGAGGCCTAAACTATAGAACTTAAAATTTTCCTGCAACTTGCATCTACATAACACCTGTATTTCCACAAATATTCCTTCAGCTCTTGTTTCCACAGACTGTGACCATTATTCTCAAGAATATGCCTTATATTTTCTTAACCTTACAAACTCAGTTTCTTTTTCCTGATTTCTGACTTCATAAATATCACTGAGTCAAATTTGCTTCAATTCAATAAACCTGTTCTTTCTGAACTGTCTGGTTGTGGGCTACAAGACAAGTTGTTCTGTCCCTGGAGTCCTCTTCTAAGGGTACATTCTTGAACTTTGATTTTGGGGATGGATTATCCATCTGCATTTACTAACAAAGACTGCAATAAATCTCAATCCATAAATGACAGAGTAGGTACAGGAACAATTATTAGTGACTCCAGGGCAGCATTAGATTGTTATAAGGAGTGAAGGGAGGGGAAAAAAAAAAAAAGGTAGCTTAGGAGTTGTTACTCCATTAACAGAGGAAAAATGCAATGCTTACATAACTTTCAATTATCCACTGGCAGGTAATTCATAGGAAATACTATTTCCTTGTTTTGGACACAGACATATTTTCTTAAAACTGAAAGGCATCTTAGACCTCATCTATTCCAATCACCTCTTTATATGGCCAAGAGAAGTTTGACAACACCATCTATTCTACTTACTTGTCTTTCAATAAGAGCTGGAAAGGGAGATCCTTTAAATCAATATATATAATTACTTACACCAGAGATGGTGTGAGCTTGAAATTAAGCAAATTTGGTGAAAGCAAATCTCTTTGGACTGCTGCTATGCATTATTCTGTCCTTCCTTAGTATGCAGTTGGGGAATAAGTAAGAGTTGAATGGCCTGAAAAGGGGTAATTACTGGACAATATTTCAAACTTTTGAATGTTCTATATTTTTATTTGATTTTGTGAATGATACATTTCCAAAATGTAGTTGGTGAAAATTGTTAGAGCTTGCTGTACATATCAAGTAAATATTATGAAGAATTCTACTAGTAGAAGATAATGTGATCCTGGATGCACATAGACTTTAATGCATTTATGAACTCATATAAAAGAAAAAGAAATCTTACAAGAACCAATTAATACATGCAATAATCACAGGCTACTGTGAGCTGATATCTGAGAAACAGTCACAAGATGTAAGTAAATAATAAAGAGAAGACTGACCTTGGGGTAAATGCTAATATTAGCCCAGGGATAAGGAAACCATGCTTTAGGTCATACTCTTACTGCAATGCAACTTAGTAAGAAATTAAAAACAAAAATGTAAATTTTTAAAGTATACTTTTGGAAACTTCAAATATATAAATTTCAAAATAATTTAAAAATTGAAAAAATATAAAACGTTCAGAAAATATGAAGTTCAAAATAACTTACGGTCTAAAGTAGAAAACAAAAAATATTTGGAAAAACAATTAGAACTGATAATTAAATTATTGTTGTTGTTGTTGCTATGTGCTGTTGAGTC
>NW_006921655.1:7689915-7726135 GCF_000298275.1 Orycteropus afer afer | reverse complement strand
TAGTATAATTCTGAAATGAAAACCAGAAGAAGGGCATATATGGAAGGAAAATTACAAGTCCATTCATTAATACATTTTTATGCAAATTTCCTAAGAGACATATAAAACCAAACCAAAACTTACTTGCTGTTAAGTGAGTTCTGACTCAAGATGACCCACGGTTTCAGAGCAGAGCTGTGCTCTGTATGTTATTCATGGCTGTGGTGTGTAAGAGGCAGATTGTTCTGTTTTTCTTCTAAGGCAGCTCTAGACCAGTTCAAACTGCCAAACTCTTGTCTTTTGATTAGTAGCCAAGCAATCAACTGTTTGCACTATCCAGTGATCCTAAAAGACACATAATAATAAAAGTAATAATAAAGGAACAAATACCAAGTTGTATTTATCATAGGAATTCAAAAGTGGTTTAACATTGATAAATATATGACTATATTTCATCATACAGCCAGATTAAATGGCTTTCTCAATGGATATAGAGAAAGCATTTGACAAAATTCAATGTACATTAGTGTATTTTTTATGAAAGAAACAAACACAAAACCTTTTAACAAACTACGACTTTTAAGTTTCTTTTTTTTTCTCTTGCTAAAGGATATCTTTTATTGATAAAAGATAGCTAGTCAAGAAGTTTCAGCAAACAGCATTCTTGATGGTGAAATGCTAGAATCACAGCAGTGAAAATTAGGAATTATGTCCACTAACACTTGTTATTGTCAACATTGTCCTAGATTTCTTAGTCCATAGAATAAAGGGAGAAAAAAAAATTATAATGTTTGCAAAAGAAGAAACACATCTGTTGATATTTGTTGATAAAATGTTTCTCAATATATACCATGACAAAAAATATATGGAACATTTTTGGGAAAAATTAAATTAATTAGGAAGGTGGCTGGATACAAAGTCAGTGAAAAATATATGGAACATTTTTGGGAAAAATTAAATTAATTAGGATGGTGGCTGGATACAAAGTCAGTGTACAAAACCCAAAACCCATTATATTTATATACAATACAACAACAAAAAAATAGAAAAAAAACAGGAAGTTATGATGTACAATAACAACACAAATGAAGGTATCTAGAAATAAATTTAATAAAAATATGTAAGACATTTATGAAAATATACTGAAACAATAAAAATTTAAAAAGTACTAAAAAGTTTCAAAGCAATTTTGATCAAACTTCCAATAAGAATTTTTAAAGGGCCTTGACAAGTGAGTCTAGACTGTATAAGAGAAAACTAAAGTCTGAGAAAAGCAAGGCTGCTTGCAAAGAACTAAAATAAGATGGGGAATTTGCTTACCAGATATCAAAATTCATTGTGAATCTATGGTAATTAAAACAGTTAGTACTGATTCAGGGGCAGGCAAATAGATCAATGGAACAGAAAAAAAAAATAACAAATACATGCATTTATGGAAACTTGATATAAGACAAAATTGGTTTTAAAGATTCTGGTGAAATGAGGAACTCTTGATTAAATGTTGCTCTGGTAACATAGTGCCTAAGGCACTTGACTGCTAACCAGAAGGCTGGTGGTTCCACCACACCAGCCACTCCTAGGAAGGACTGTTGGGCAATCTACTTCCGTAGTTATCTTGCCTCGGCAACCCAAGGAGGGGTTGCTATGAGTTGGGGTGGACTCCACGGCACATAATAACAACAACAACAAGGCATTTGACTGTTAACCAGAAGGCTGGTGGTTCAAACCCACCAGCTGCTCCTCAAAAGGAAGATAGGGCAATCTACTTCCAGAGATACCACCTCAGTAACCCAAGGAAGGGTCACTATGAGTCGAATCAACTGGACAACAATGAATGGGTGAGTAGTCACTGACTATACGCTTTACCCCCAACATCTTGAAATGGTCCTTCCATTCTATGCTTCCCCTCTTCCACTGTCCGTGGGATCTCAGTGCTGGAGTATTGCAACCACATCCCACAAATGCAATATAGACTGCAACATCCAAATAGTAAAATTAATATAAAATGTAATATTCCATATAAGAGATATTTCCACATGGGTAAAGAATTCACCCAGGAAGAAATCAGGTTTATACCTAATTGCTGGATAGCAGAAATGTGGGTGTGCGTGTGTTGCAGAGTCCGTTCAATGGTATAATTATCATTGGGTATAGCTCCAGGAGGGTAAAGACTCTTTACAAATTACATTAGAAGAGGGGGGAAGTTGCTTAGGAGTGGAGATGTCTTTCCAGTCGTTTAGACAGTGCCATAGAGTTTCATTCACGAGGAGCAGTTTCCAGGGCAAATTGGTGCTAGAGGAGATGGGAAGTTCTCCACACAACCAGCAGTTGGACTGGTTTTGCACTTCTGCTAGGCCATGGCCCAACATGCAAATAGATTGTCCCAGATCCTTGAGGACAGTAAGATAAAGTCTTTAAAGGAACAATCAAAGGTAAATCCTGATGATCTAGCAGGATACAGGCAGTGGTGAAAGTGGAGGTTAATATTATGCCTGGGCAAGTTTTCTGTCCTGGCTTATGATACCTTATTTTTACCCCTACTGGCCCTTTGGTTTTAGGGAGGCCAGTATAGTCTAAAGGAAGTTTAGAGAACACCCATAAACTCATGAAATAAGTTCCCTTTTTCAATAGTGGTCCTTGATTAGTAATGGTAAGGACACTGCAAGGTTTTGGGTATAGCCAGGGAGTAATAAGCAATAAGGCACTATCCCAGCATCCCAAGGGGAAGAAATCTCAGACCACTGAGGGCTGACTGACAGCTCCAAGGGGATTTAATCACATGGTCCCCTGTGTCTAGATCCTGTGGCAAAGGAAAAAGGATATATTATTCTCATGACCTATTGCAGGAAGGAAGGCATTGTCTTTGGTGTTTTTAAGCTGGATCCACATAGTTTGCTAGGGTCCCTGAGTTAACATCTGATAGGTGCTCTGGTAGCATAGTGCCTAAGGCACTTGACTGCTAACCAGAAGGCTGGCGGTTCAAACCCACCAGCCACTCCTCTGAAGGAAGGTTGGGCAATCTACTTCTGCAGTGATGTTGTTGTTGTTGTTATGTGCCGTCGAGTCACACCTGACTCATAGTGATCCCTCCCTGGGTTTCCGAGGCAGTATCAGTACAGAAGTAGACTGCCCAACCTTCCTTCCAAGGAGTGGCTGGTGGGTATGAACCACCAGCCTTCTGGTTAGCAGTCCACCTTGGAAACCCAAGGAGGGGTCGCTATGAGTCAGATCTGACTCCATGGCACATAACAACAAAAAAAAACCCAACATAACAGGTGCTGGGCGTTTCTGCTGTCCATATTCATTGCTCTGACTCAGCACTTCTGGGAGGCATCATGTCCATTGTTGTAAAGAGTGGGTCTTGCTTCTTATAGCTTGCTTCAGTAGTCCATTCATTCTTTCTGTGAGACCGGCCGTGGTGGGATTATTCCAAACCAAACTCACTGCCATGGAGTCAGATCCAACTCATAGCAACCCCTCCTTGGTTTTCTGAGGTGGTATTTCTACAGAAGTAGATTGTCCAACCTTCCTTCAGAGGAGTGGCTGGTGGGTTTGAACTACCAGCCTTCTGGTTAGCAGTCAAATGGTGGGATTATAGGGCAGGTAATATCGTGTACATCTGCCCACTCCTACACTTCATGTCAAGTGAAATGTCAGCCTTGGTCACTGTTGATGTCCATAGGCATGCCATAGCAGGCACATAGCCAGATGAGTCCCTGGATAGTAGAATGCTACATAGCCTGTTTGCACGGGTATGCTTGTAATAAGCCAGTTACAGTATTGGCACAAGTTAGAGCAAAACAGCAATTTTGCAAGGTACTCAGGGGACCTAGGTAATCCACTTTATTGGATTAGTAATGTTAAGGACCTTTGATGTGGGGCTTGCCCACAGAGAATATGGCCTATCTCCATAGGCACTGCCTTTTTCCTTTCTAGTGAACAATGGTGACATTGATCAAAGTCTTTTTTAATTTGGACCATAGTTATGGGGATTCCCATTCTTTTTGCAATGGCCCATAGAGTTATCTGTCCTTTATGGCCATTGTGTGTGTGTGTGTGTGTGTGTGTGTATGTAACCATTACACTACTTCAGTGTCAGGTAACCTATTAGGGCACAGAGCCAAGCAAGTTCAATGGCCTGGGCACTGCCAGTGGGAGCGAGTGCTGTGGGCTGATACATGATAGATAGTAACATCTGTTTTTAAAGTTTGGGCCCAAATATTTGCCCACAGTTGCTTTTCCTCAGAGAGGCTGCCCTGCCATGCATGGTTGGCAGGTTAGCAGTCACAGGGTGACACCTTTAAATACTGTCCAGCTATTGGTATATATGAGCTCTGGTAGCGTAGTGCTTAAGGCACTTGACTGCTAACCAGAAGGCTGGCTGTTCAAACCCACCAGCCACTCCTTGGAAGGAAGGTTGGGCAATCCTACTTCCGTAGTGATACTGCCTCGGAAACCCAAGGAGGGGTCGCTATGAGTCAGGGCTGACTCGACGGCACATAACAACCACAACGTGGGTTAGTGAGTTGCTGGATGAATGGAAACTCTTAAACCCTCCTGTTGGAAGTGCATTTAATACAATTACTGTAGAAAATAATTTGGTGCTGTCTTGCAAATTTGAACATTCTACTCTGTCCAGAAATTAAGTATTTAATCAAAAGAAACTCTTACACATATGTACCAAAAGATGTGAACATAATTTCCACGGCAGCATATTTTTTACATGAGAAAAAAACAAACAAACTGGAACTATGTTTAAGAACAAAAGAATAGATAAATGCATTGGGGTACATTTACATACAGAATATCACAAAACAAAGAAAACTGAAACATTTCAACAACAGGAATGAATCTTAGAAACATTATATTGACTTGAAAAAGTAAATTATAAGTGACTACATGCAGTATGTTAATATTTTTAAAACACAAAAGCAAGCAATCATAAATAACATTTTATTTTGGAATACATGCAAATGTGACAAAACATTGAGAGAAAAAAAAACCCAAAGCAGTGATAAACACAAAATTTAGAACAGTGGTTTTCTCTGGGGAAGAGTAAAAGGGTGGGACAGGCAAGAATACTCCATAAATGCAGTCTAGGTCTTACTGGCATGCTAGGTTTAGGGTATGCATTTTACTACTATGTTTCAAAACATACACATATTCTTTCACACATATCAAATGTATTGAATTCTAAAAGAATTTAAAATCAAATAAGGTTTCTTGCCTGGATGATTGGAAAAGTGATAGTAAAAATCACCAAAATGGAAAAGATCAGAGGACAGATTAGTTTTAAGACGGAAATGGAGTTTGGACTTGTTGAGTCTGACCCATCGACAGCAAACTGGGATAGGGGTGCAGGGTATGTGTATTGGGAGAGCATTTGTTTTGCCTGGTGACTAGGGGAGGGATTTGTATTGCTGAACATACGTTGAACCCATCAGTCTTGTTTCTGCCCTGTCTTGTCTCAGAGCTCAGTGTTGCCCCCATTCCCGAATCTTCTGGGCTCTGCAGCATGAACTAACTTGCCTCTTACTGACCTTAACTTCCCCCATTCCTTGCTGGTAACAAGAGTACAATTTTTTTTTTTTTTTTCCTTTCATTTGTTCTTTGGGGTTTATAAATGTTTTCATTCTCTGGCTAACTTGGTGAGGGATAAAATAAGTTCATATGTTCATATTTTCTTGAAATAGTCTACATTGAAATCATCACTATTCTCTATCAGCTGAGGTCCTCTGGGTTCTAATTGTATGCTATTACAGAAAACCAAGTCCCTTGGGTATGAATTCTAGCTCCAGCATTTACTAGCTGTGTTAGGTATTTAATCTTCCTTAGGTGACATTTTCTTATCTTTGAGGCTTTTTATTGTGCACCCCACAGAATGATTTTGGGAATGAAATAATGTAAACTTCTTGGGATATGTAAACAATGGACGTGATCTTGTCAGTCTCCACCTGGCAGCATATGGATCCTTTACTGTAATCCAGTGGGATATTCTCCTGAGTTCCTTTCAATTACAGGAGAAGTGTTCTTTCCTAAGGATTAGAGAGATTTTTTCTTTTAGTTGGCACTTTAGACTAAATGACGACTGAGATATTTTGCTCTTGAGACCTGATTCCAGCTTTCCATTTTGGTTTCTTCTTTGTGAGGGCCTAAGGCACTTTAAGAGTGGTGGATCAAACCCACCAGCCGCTCCATGGAAAGAAAACCATGCAATCTACTGCCGTCAAGATTTACTGCCTCGGAAACCCAAAGGGAGTGCTATGAGTAGAACCGACTCAATGGCAGTGAATTTGTTTTTTGTTTTTTTTATCAGCAGCATTTAGCTAAATAAGCATTTCCTAAATAAGGAAAGCTTAGAGCAAATAAAACAGATTACGGGTCTATTCTCCCCAGGGCCCTCTTGAAATCTACCATAGAAGATCCTACTGAATTTGGCATTGTTGTTTGGATAGCCAACAGTTCCATGATCTGATTCTTTTCTTGTCTCTAATCACTAAGTGTTGTATTCTTAACTCCAGCTCACTGTTTTAGTTTCTGTATAGGAAAAAAGCTTGGCCATGATGATTTGGTCCAGCCATGAGTGAATATGAAACCTTAAAGAGGAGGCTGGTCTGCTAGTGAGAAAATAATGCTGGCATTAATTTACTTAGAACTGCACAGTGCTCCCACCCCCTACCGACAATGTGGGTTGGTTTAACACCCTTTGTTGGTGTTATTTTGCCATTCCCTTTAAATGCTAATGACTAGTTAGTTTAACACCCTTTATTGGTCTTATTCGGACAGTCCCTTCAAATGTGAATGAATAGCTTGCTTTGTTTCCATAGACTGGGAAGTCAAATAACTTAGGACCTAGAAGCAAATTATTTCTCTGGTATAGACCCACCCTGAATAATGAATTGGGATCTATGGTGGCTGTTTCACTGAAGACTAGATTTCCCTCACCCATCACAAACCAGGCCAAAAGGAGCTAAACCATTTTCTCCTCATTATCACCTCATTAAGCTCCCCAAGCTAGTATAGGGTGTAGGGTAGAGGTCTGCTACAGGTAGCTTAATGAGTTTCTTATTTATAGGCCCCTGTGCTGCTATGCAAACTCTTGTTATTCCCAGGCATGGAGCACGGCTTTTTTAAAGGGAGCTCAGAAACACAATTCTCAAGCATCTTAGTATGGTCCTCACACTGCTTCTTGGCCACTTGATCAACAATACTGAATACATTTGTTAGATTTGTAAAATTTGATATTGTGCTGTGAAATTTACTCCAATTTTTTTCCTTTTGTTTTCTTCTTCTAACAACACAGAACAGATGCAGCTCCAGATGTGGAAGATGCAGATGTTTGCCAGCTTCAGAATAACTCCAGATTCATAACTGCATTGCTTTCTGCAGATTCTTCAGTTTGGTTTTATAGAGCGGGAAAATTGCTCCCCCCTGAATGTTGTTTAAACTACTTTTTTCCTGCTTTATATGAGACTTAAAGTTGCATTTTATTGAGCAGTGAAAAGAATTCTATTTTTAGTTCTCATATAAAGATATTAAAAATGCTATAATTCATATGCAAATATACAAGACTAATCAGTGCTTTGTAACTTGCTTTTCCAAAAAACATAATAATTTACTGAAAACTCAGGCACTAAAATTTTCTTTGACACTGAATATGTAACTGGCATTGAGCAAGATACTAAGAGAACATAGAAAGTTAAACACACAAGTCTTGTCATAGATTCAAAGAAATTTATCATTTGAAGGAATCCTAGCAGTTGTAAACATAGATGTGTACAGAGAAATACATATGTTTATGCAAGTGTGTGCATATCAATATTTATGCATGTGAATATATTTCTCCACAAAAATATAATAGATATCAAAGGAAGTAGAGAATAATATTATAATGAAAAAAAAAAGTTGGTCAGTAGAAAATAGGCTACATAAACAGGCCGACTTTCTGTGGTCAAATGAAAATAAAAATAACTAGTTCCCTATGCTTTGAGAACAAAAACTACGTGATGGGGTTCAGATTAAGAAGAGAGAGAAACTGGCCTAATTTGTAGTGTAATAAACAATTTAGTTAAGCAGATGCAATCCCCTCACTTATTAAATACCTGTGCTGGATGAAAGGAGCCCTCATGGCACAATTGTTAAGTGCTTGACTTCTAACTAAAAGGTCAGAGGTTTGAACTTACCACCTGCTCCTGGAAAAGATGTGGCAATCTTCTTCCATAAACATTACAGCCTTGGAAACCCTATGGGGCAGTTCTACTCTGTCCTATTGGGTCACTATGTGTCGGAATCAACTCGATGGCAGCAGGATTTTATATGTGTGTGTGTATGTGTGAGTATATATTAAAAAAATATATACACTACTGTCGAGTTGAATCATAGAGACTCCTTCTTGGGTTTCCAAGGTAGTATCACTAAAGAAGTAGATTGCCCAACCTTCCTTCTGAGGAGTAGCTGGGGGGTTTGAACTGCCAGCCTTCTGGTTAGCAGTCTAATGCCTTAAGCACTATGTCACCAGAGCTCCCATGTACATATATATACACCTATACACACACACACACATGTGCATGTACGTTTGTGCATGCATATGTGTAACAATAACAAACTCCCATTTTACAGAAGCAGACTGCCAAATCTTTCTCAGCCATCTTGCAGAGTGGCTGGGACAGAGTTACAGGTATGTCTTAGATATAGCCAATCAACTCAAGGCATTAGTTTCCTTGATTGGAAGGTTTAGGTCATAGTCTCATGGTACAATTGAGTCAACTGGCATAATATAGTTAATAAAGTTTATGACCTACATCCTAGTTTGGTGGTAGTGTCTGGGGTCTTAAAAGTTTGTGAGCAGTCACCTAGAGTACAATGATTAGTCTCTACTACTCTGGAGCAAAAGAGAAGGTAACCCAAAACTCAGAGGAGAAACCAGTCTGCAAGATTAATTATCTACACAAATCACAGCCTCATCTGCCCTGAGACCAGAAGAACTAGATGACGCCTCCCTACCTCTACCCACTTTTCTACTCAGGGCCACAATGGAAGGACCTGATAGAATGAGAAAAGAAATGTGTAGAATAGAACCTCAACTTCTTTTAAAACAAACAAAAATACAAACCAGACTTCCTAGTTTGTTGAGACTGGAAGACTCCCTGAGATTATTGCCCTGACATCCTCTTTAAACCTTGAACTGAACCTCATCCCTGAAGTATCCTTTCAGGTAAATAACAGGTTGTTGTTGTTGTTGTTGTTATGTGCCGTCGAGTCAGCCCCGACTCATAGGCTTATAAAATAAAGAGTATCACCCATGGGTACTATGCTCTTTTAAGAAATCAGCTATATGAAACCAAATGGTGAACAACTACTCTACAGAAAAGATGAGAATGTAGGGGAGCAGAGCAGGGAGACTAGGTTACTGGAAATAAAATAACTAGAATAACTAGCTCTGGTAGTACAGTGCCTAAGGTATTTGGTTGGAGGTTCAAACCCACCAGCCACTCTGCGGAAGGAAAACAGGGCAATCTACTTCCAGAAAGATTTACCACCTAGGAAACCCAATGGGGGTCACTATCAGTTGGAATCAATTCCACGGCAGTGAGCTTTTTTTTGGGGGGGGGGCGGATAAAAATAATGAGAATGTTGTAACAATGTGAAGAATGTAACCAATGTCACTCATTTCTCTAGGCATTGTTGAATAGGAATATATTTTTCTATGTAAACTTTCACCAAAAATACAATAAAACATTATTCAAATAACAATAATACAATAAAAAGCCTGAAATCAATTTTGACATATTTTTATTTTTCATTTAAGAAGTTAACATTCTGATTATCACATTATTTAGTTACACTTTAAGCGAACTTTAATGACATACTAAGAATAAAATAACTCTACAAAGATTTTATGGACATAATTGAAGTAACTGTTGAATTTCTAGGACATTGGAAAATCATGCTTATAAATGCCTATATTCACATTTAGACTTCAAAGTCTTGCATTTATTTACCTCCAGGGAATGCATAAGAGTTCAAATCTTCCTAAATATATGATTTTCACATGTTAGCATCTTGAAAACATCTGGAGCTCATAGAAACCACAGTTGTTGTTGTTGTTAGGTGCTATTGAGTCATGTCCGACTCATAGTGACCCTATGCACAGCAGAACCAAACACTGGCGGGTCTTGTGCCAGCTTCACAATACTTGCTGTACCTGAGCCTATGATTGCAGCCATTGTGTCAATCCAACTCATTGAGGGCTTTTTCATTGACCCTCCACTTTATCAAGCATGATATCCTTCTCTAGGGAATGGTTCCTTCTGACAACATGACCAAAGTAGGTGAGATGAAGTCTGGCCATTCTCGCTTCCAAGGAACATTCTGGCTGCATTTTTCCAGGACAGATTTGTTAGTCCTTTTAGCAGCCCATGGTACTCTTAGCATTCTTCTCCAACACCACAACTCAAAAGCATCAACTCTTCTTCAGTCTTCCCTATTCATTGTCCAACTCTCACATGCATAAGAGGTGATTTAAAATACCATAGTTTGGGTTAGGCACACCTTAGTCTTCAAGGAGACATCTTTGCTCTTCATCACTTGAAAGAGGTCTTTTCCAGCAGATTTGACCAATGCAATACATCATCTGATGTCTTGACTGCTGCTTCCATTGGAGTTGATTATAGAGCCAACTGATATGAAATCCTTGACAACTTCAATCTTTTCTCCAACCACCATGAGGCTGTTTATTGGAGTAGTTGTGAGGATTTTTGTTTTCTTTATATTGAGGTGTAATTTGACTGCTAACCAGAAGACTGGCAGTTCAAGTGCACCAGCCACTCCTCAGAAGGAAGGTTGGGCAATCTACTTCCATAGTGATACCACCTCGGAAACACAAGGAGGGGTCACTATGAGTTGAAATTGACTCAACAGCAGTGAGTTTGGTTTGGTTTTAATCCATATTGCAAACTGTAGTCTTTAATCTTCATCAGTAAGTGCTTCAAGTTATCCTTACTTTTAGCAAGCAAAATTGTGTCATCTGCATATTGCAGGTTGTTAATGAGTCTTCCTTCAATCCTGATCCCACATTCTTCTTCATATAATCCAGCTTCTTGGATTATGTGCTCAGCATACAGATTGAATAAGTATGGTGAAAGAATACAACCATGACCCACTCTCTTCCTGATTTTAAACCATGCAGTATCCCCTTGTTCTGTTCAAACAACAGCCTCCTGATCTATGTACAGGTTCCTCACAAGTACAATCAAGTGTTCTGAAATTCCCCTTCTTCTCAATATTATCCATAATTTTTTTATGATCCACACAATAGAATCCTTTGCATCATCAATAAAACATAAGTAAACATCTTTCTGGTATTCTTCGCTTTCAGCTAGTAAACATCTTTCTGGTATTCTTCGCTTTCAGCTAAGATCCATCTGACATTACCAATGATATCCCTCATTCCACATCCTTTTCTGAATCCAGCTTGCATTTCTGGAAGTTCTCTGTCAATATACTACTGCAATCATTTTTTAATTATCTTCAGTAAGATTTTACTTGTATGTGATATTAATAATATTGTTCAATAATTTCCACATTCTGTGGGATCACCTTTCTTTGGAATGGGGACAAATGTGGATTTCTTTCAGTCACTTGGCCAGCTAGCTGTCTTCCAAATCACCTGGCATAACTGTGCCTCCAGCATAGCATCCATTTGTTGAAACATCTCAATGGGTATTTCCTCAATTCCTGGAGCCTTGTTTTTCACCAATTTCCTCAGTGCAGCCTTGACTTCTTCCTTTAATACCATTGGTTCTTGATCATATGCCACCTCCTGAAATGGATGGTCATCTATCAATTCTTTTTGGCACAGTGCCTCTGTGTATTCCTTCCATCTTCTTTTGATGTTTCCTGCATCATTCAATATTTTGCCCATAGAATCATTCAATACTGCAATTCAAGGCTAACTTATTGGTTACCAAAGGGTAACCTATAATCCTTCAATAACTAAAATGACAACATTCCTATCAGAATAACTGATTTTCTAAAAAAAATGTTTGATTTTTCTGTAACTGTAACTAATATGCAAAAAATTATAAATCTCTATTTTTAAACAAATGTAGTAGATGGCATTATTTCTCAGTCCAACCCATGCTAGAGTATTGTATGCTCCCACCCTACTGAACTGAGACTGAGACATATGGTTTGCTTCAGACAATGAAATATGAGCGGAAGTGATATATAGCACTGCCATGCAGAAACTTAATTTTTGGCATTAAGTTGCCTTGCTCTCTTTCTTTTCCCATTTGTCTAAAATTGTGGAAGGAGGTATTAACCCTCAATACAACCCCCAATGCACATGTGGCAGGAGTAAGGAATACATTTTGCTGTTTTAATGTCCCTGAGATTTTAGGATTTTTTTTTTCCCTGAAGAATAACCAAGGTTACCCTTACTGGCACAACAATGAAATAAGTCCCCCCCCCCATAAAGCTAAACTTATTCAATTTAAAAGGATATACCTTGTTCTGAATTTATATTCTTCCTACATTTCTTCTTTCTTTTCTTTTTTCTTCTTCTTCTTCTTCTTTGTTTTTTAAATGTAGTGAGTGGTGGCATAGTGCCTAAGGCATTTGACTGCTAACCAGAAAGCTGGTGGTTAAAACCCACCAGCCACTCCTCAGAAGGAAGGTTGGACAATCTACTTCCCTAGTGTTACCACTTTGGAAACCCAAGGAACAGTCGCTTTGAGTTGGATCCGACTCCATAATAGTGAGTTTGGAGGTTTTTTTGTAAATATATCTACCCAGAATGTGAGAATAAGACCTTATTTGGAAAAAGTTATTGCAAATATAAGTAAGGAACTTGAAATGAAATAATCCTGGATTAGAGTAGCCCTAAGTCCAATGATGTTATTAGCTGCTGTCGAGTCAGCTGCAACTCATGGGGCGGTCTGTTTCCATAAAGATTTACAGCCTTAGAAACCCAATGGGGGTCATTATAAGTTGGAATCAACTCAACGGCAATGAATTCGGTTTGTTTTTTGTTAAGTGAGAACACGTCAAGTTTGTTGTTTCACATGTTGTTGTTGTTATGTGCTGTCAAGTTGGACCTGAGACATAGCGAGGAAGTATCACTACAGAAGTAGATTGCCCCATCTTCCTTTCAAGGAGTGACTGGTGGGTTTGAACTGCCAGTTTTCTGTTTAGCAGTCAAGTGCCTTAGGCAGTACACTACCAGAGCTCCTGGTGTTTCACACAGGGAACCAAATTGTAAAAGCCTCATTCAAAACCTTGAAGAAACTATAACAGGTCTCTGAATATCTCACTGATATAATCCCGTATGAATGGAGCAAAGGTGAGGTTTACTAGGCAGCTTTCTTTTTCTATGTTAGGGCATTTCAAGCTCATCTTACAATTTACTTTGTTCAAGCATTTGTCCAAGTGTTTTATTAAATGGTATGAAGACTGGTCTGTGATTGGTGTATAATTAAAAGTTTTCTGATCAATACTAAATATTCCAGGACACAGATTGTATAAAAAGGGTTATAGTTTAGAAGCATCATTTTTGAGAAAAATAAAATATAATCCTAGATGACACCAAAACTGCTATAAAATAAATAGTTCTATTTAATGCGTAGATTGGATTGGAAGTGGAGATTAGGGGTGAGGAATGGAGAGAGGGGTTGGAAAGGAGGTTGAACACTGTCAAACTGGGCACCACTTGGTATTAACCAAGTCAGAATTATGAAGGTCTCCCTGGAGCACTGCTGTGTCTTTACACTGCTAATTCCTTCTGTTTTATTTTTCTTTTAGATGCTTTTCCAGTCAAGCTAGCAAAAAAAAACAAAACAAAATGAAATGGTCTCCAACATACTAAACAGCTGTCTCTGAGATCAGAAGACATCAGAAAAGACCCCAAAGAATTGTCTAATCCCAGAGGAAGATCTTGTTTAAGCTGTGAAGTGCTTGCAGCAGAAACCTTGGAAATTTCAGGGAGTGGAATTTTATTGTCAGAACTTCCAATAAAAGTGCAGCCACAGTTCCTGAGAGCATGAAATAAAAATTAGCAACAAGCTGTCTTACCTGTGTGCACTCCACTGAAAGGGAGGGCAAACATGAGCAAGTAGCGCTTGTACATCAGTCAAAACTCTGACAGCTCCCCTGTGAAGTTTGACGAGCTGCCATGTGCTAGACTACCTAAGGTACTCTTAACTGAACCATAAAAAGACAAATAAATTAGTAATTGTATCCCTCCTGTCAGTGTCCTTTTGCGTGAACTTCTCAAGCTGTTGGTTAACATTGTCTGGAATGATTTATCAATATATTCTTAGCTTTCCTAGAAAAGACAGATATACTTGATTTTCTTTTTCCAAATTGTTTTCTGAATTGATTTAAGAAAATGATACAGATATTGCCAATTTCTGTGCCTTCCTTTTTTACTCCCTGCTCTGCCCCCTCCTATTAGGAAACCAAACCAATAAGATTAACATAATCTTTCTTAGAATTGACTGTTCTTTTTAAATAGATCCCATGATAGACATGTGTAAAAATCAATAACAGGCTCCTCATTTGTCAAAGCTAATGACTAAACTCATTTTGAAGTTCAATAGTGGTTACTGAAGAGTAGCCACACATTACATATCTAATTCTGTATGTCTCTCCACTTACTCTGCAGAAGAACATAGAAAAATGAGGCTTTGTTTATTGAGGCACAATATAAGAGTCTGTATCTTCATTTCATCTGTACATATTCATTTTTCCTTCAAAATGCAACAATTTTTTTGATTGCCCCAGCTAATATGTTAAAGAAAACAGAGGAAAAAATGAATTTGGTTACAATTGTAACTTCCTTGTCCCCTAGCTGCCCCCCCCTTTCTTAACCAATTCAATTTTACGCTCCTTCAATTATATTCTTAACTCCTTAAGGTTGTGGACCTTGTCTTACATATTTTTAATATCCCCAGAGAGACAAGCCTAGCAATTGGGTCACAGGTTAGCACTAAATAAAGATTTGGCTGAATTAAATGGAATTAAGTTATCCAATATCTTGGTCCATGCCATAGCAGTTATCCTATTCATAATCCAGTGTTAAGTACAAAAGATGCCCCTCTCCAACTGACTCCTCTTTGATAGATACCTTGCATCTCAGAGTGGTTTAAGCAGTGTTTACATCTGAGATGTTCCTATAGTCTCTCATAAAGTATTTTCCTGGAACTTGAATATGAGTTAAGAATTGACAGGTTTTAGTAAAACCTCCTCCCAGGAGCTAAACTAGGGGATTGTGGACCATACCAGGTGATAGTGTTATGGGAGGGTGACATAAAAATGATTAGCTATAAAATTTTTGTATACTGTTTCAGCAGAAATTGATTACTTTTTATAAAAATATCTCTTTGTCCTTCTTTCCTATTCCTTCCTGCCTTCTTAGCTTTATTCCTGGGCAAATGCTGCCCTTTGGATCTTAATTAGTTGATTATTCTAATAAGTGCATATTCCCTTGTATTATTGGTCATCTTATAGGCCTGTCTATTGTAGGAGCTCTGGTAGCATAGTGCCTAAAGCACTTGACTGCTAACCAGAAGGCTGGTGGTTTAAACCCACCAGCCACTCCTCGGAAGGAAGATGGGACGATCTACTTCCGTAGTGATATTGCCTCGGAAACCCAAGGAGGGCTCGCTATGAGTCAGGTCCGACTCGATGGCACATAACAACAACAACAACATTGTTTGCCTGAATCTGAGTCATGGGCATGAGTTCAACTCAAAACAAATGTGTATGAATTATTGAATTTGTTGAACAGAAAACCACCAATTGGCTCTGTAAACTTCCACTCCCCTCCAAAAAAAAAAAAATAAATAAAATAGAATTTAGAGATGGAAATATATACGTGTGTGTGTGTGTGTGTGTACCTGTATGTAGTTAGGTATAAAAACAAAAGTAATTTTAGTAAGCCAGCTTACATGCATCAATATACCTACAAGGCTGTGCTAACTTACTTTTTGAGCCTTCTAGTGATACTGCCTTGGAAACCCAAGGAGGGGTTGCAATGAGTCAGACCCAACTCCATGGCAGTGGTTGTGTTTGTGTCTTAATGAGCTCTGGTGGCCTAGTGCCTAAGCCATTTGACTGCTACCTAGAAGGCTAGCAGTTCAAACCCACCACCCACTCCTCAAAAGTAGATTGGGCAATCTACTTCTGTAGAGATACCTCCTCGAAAACCCAAGGAGGGGTCGCTAGGAGTAGAATCCATTGATGGTAGTGAGTTTGTGTGTAATGTTCTCCAGTCAGAACTGTCATTATTGCCCAATTACAATGATACTTCGAATCACATGGTTTTATCTGCAACAACTAAAAGGTACAAGCACATGTTTTTCTTGCTGCTGGTGTTTTTATAGTTGCTGATTTTGTCAAAATTTCTCTTGTTTTAGCTACAATATTGTGGTAGTTAGTATTTATGAACCTATATCAATAAGATTTTTGAGAATGAAGTAATAATTAAATGAAAAGAAGGAGAAAAACTAAAAAAAAAATCTTCTGCTCAGTTACTAATGATGCAACTAAGAATGTAATTCAATGCAGAAAGATTTTATAAAACAATTTTGTTGTTAGTATTCATACTTTCTAAGAAATACTACATTTGAGCAATTACAGCTGTAATTATAACATATTGATTTTAGGTGCAAACCAGCAACAAAGCATCCTAAAATCCAGAACAGAAACACATGGTACATAGCCCCTAAATAATTGGAGTTAATTTTTAAAATTACTATTCATAAAAGCAATCAGATACCTGATATCTGCATAATGCTTTATACTTTACACAGCTTTTTTTTTTACATACATCATCTCATTGTCTAACCCTGAATCATAACAGTTAATAAATATTTCATTCATTTCCCTAGAAATTCCAAATTGTGGTTTACTGTTCTATATTCTTCATCTCATCAGCAAGTTGCCTTTTTCTGGGCTCCAGGTTGTATATTGTATTACATGCCCATTGGACATGGCCATCTCCTGGAATCAATAGCTCAGATACAATTTGAAACTCCCTAGGTAATGGATTTTAAAAACTGCTTGAGGGTGGGGGAGAGAGGCAGAAAGAAAAGGAAAAAACTCATCCACAGGAACAATAACTGAAGTGGAGTGATACATTCATGATAGGAGCTAGAGAACTCCTGTTCTTTATAATAGCTTCTCAGGGGAGAAGCCGCCCTTTTCCAGAAAGAGGTGTCGTGGGAATAGCAGAGTCACTGCCATTTCATTCTTTTGATGAACAGAACCTTATCAGTGCAATTTCCCTTGAGAGTTGAAGAGAGAAGGAAGGAGTTTAAAGACTTTTGAAAAATTAGGGTTGTAAGGGGAGGAAAGCCCAGCACTCAGCTGTTTCATTTGGAATACCTCTTGTGAAGGGGTGGGTATTCTGCCAAATTTAGGACCCTCTCAGAGCTCACTGATTCTGACAGCTGATCTAAGTTCAGTGCATGAGTTTATTCTTACCAGGGGAGAGAAGGAGCAATGAAGTGAAAAGGATGTTGAATGAATTAAATACAAAGTATAAAAACAAAAATGCTTGCCTCCCACATAAATATCACAATGTGATCATATTTTCAATTGCAGTAGTGCAATGAGGATGCCAAAGCATCAGTCATTAAATGATAAGTAGCATAAATCATCTTGCAGTTGTATGACTCTTTATTTTTAGAAGCTCAGTGTATCCCACGATTTTCTCTCTGTCATTGTTACAAGAAAATGAGGTTGGAAAAATTGAAAAAGCAGATGACACTGTCTCATGTCATGTCTGTATGGCACATATGAGGCAGAATTTGCATTTTCTTCGCTATCTATAGAATGCTCAGAACCATAATTATCTGAATTATGTGCAATCTGAATAAGACAAAAGATATGAGTCTATACTATGTCCAATTTTTTTGTTGTTATGTGCCGTCAAGTCAGCCCTGACTCATAGCGACCCCTCCTTGGGTTTCCGAGGCGGTATCACTACAGAAGTAGATTGCCCAACCTTCCTTCCAAGGAGTGGGCTGGTGGGTTTGAACCGCCAGCCCTCTGGTTAGCAGTCAAATGCCTTAGGCACTATGCTACCAGATGTCCAATAAGAAGTACAAAAAATCTGGGTTTATAATTTTAAAAAATTGTCATGTTGTTGACACCTTTCATTGGTATTACATATGTATATTCAGTTTTTTAATAGTCCCATTTCTATCCATTGGCTATATCTAACAAGATTTATTTCATGTGCATAACACATGTTCAGTGTGAGTAGGCATGGGCCTTACTCATTGCAGTCACACAAGGATCCTGGCTGATGGCAGCTCCACTACAACAGTTACTTCCATAACCACGGAGTCAAGGAAAAGAGACAGAGGGGCCAATAGCATGATAACTAACATTTCTACCCGGATGTGACATAAATTCAGATCATTCATTTTTCAGTTACCAAAGCAATCCACATGGTCACATTTACTTTTTATTAAAACTTTTATTGTGGTATAATTTACATACCATAAAGTTCACCCATTTAAAATATATAATTTGAAGACTTCTTAGTAAGTATAGAGTTGTACAATCACTATTGTAATAGAATTTTAGGACATTTCTATTACCTCAAACTGATCATGTCCACTTGCAATCACTCCCCAATCCTACCCAAAGCCCAGACAACCATTCATCTACTTTCTGCCTCCATAAATTTGTTTTTACTGGGTATTTTGGATAAATAAATTTATAAACTATATAATTTTGTACTTGGCTTCTTTCCTTTAGTGTGCTATTTTTGAGGTTCATTCATGTTATAGTATAGATCTATATCTATATAAAATAGATATATGATGACTCATGACTGAATAGTATTATGTTGTGTGGAAATACCACATTTTGTTTATAGTTTTGCTTGTTGATTAAAATTTGGCTATTATGAATAGTGCTACTACATTTATGTGCAGGTCACTAAGCGGCAATATTTACTTTTTTAAAAAATTGCTTATTAGTGTAACAAGATGGAAACATTTTTATTTTTATTATTTCCATTTGAATAGACTGTTGTCCTTGAGAGATATGCAGATATGTGTTATGGTAGAAATCCTTGCACACTCCCCACTCAAAACTCAAACTTACTGCCATCAAGTTGAGGGTTTCTTAGGCTATAAATCTGTGTGGAAGTAGATCGCCTGATCTTTCTTCTGCACAGAAGCTGGTGGCTTTGAACGACCAAACTTCTGGTTAGCAGTCAAATGAACTGTACCACCAGAAACCCTACACTCCTCAATACTCACCCTAAATCTTCTCCTGACTGGTACCAAGGCTTCCCAGGAATTAAAGGTATCAGAGAGTCTGGACTTTTGCTCTGAGAAGAGACAGAGGGAAGCAAAATCTGAAAACAGACAATTGAAAAGACAATTGGAAGAGGAAGGCAACTATAATTAACGTGAAATTTAGTTGCTTATAAAATCTTTGGTAATTCCTGTATTTTTTATCAGGACATTGGGTGTAGGTAGATTTTCTGGAAGGAACTCTGTAGGGAACTGCTTTTTTATGTTTAGGTGGATGTAGTGGATAATATTTGGTTAGGTACAATGCATTCATCTTTTGTTCCCTTTTCTAAATGGTATTTATATTTTTATTCAGATGTCTGACCCTCTCAGTCATACTTCTTTCATTTATAAGTAGATGACCCCACCCAGCCAGTGCCGTTTCTTAGCCATAGCCATAGCTTCAGTGGTGTCTGATATTACCTGCTCCATTCAGGATGAAATTTAAGAATTTTGAGAGGAATCAAGAGAGGAAAAAGTCTCTCTCACTCTGGTGGCATAGTGCCTGAGGCATTTGACTGCTAACCAGAAGGCTGGTGAGTCAAACCCACCAGCCACTCCTTGGAAGGAATATTGGGCAATCTACTTCTTTAGAGATATCGCCTTGGAAACCCAAGGAGGGGTTGCTAAGAGTGGAATGGATTGGAGGGCAGTGAGTTTGGTTTGTTTATTTGTTTTTCCTGCCGACTTGAATACAGAAGAATGCAGTTTCGTTGCACCCTATTACCACGAGGGAGCCATACTTACAAACCAAAACCAAACCAAACGCACTGCCATCGAGTCAGAACTGACTCACAGCGATCCCTCCTTGGGTTTCCAAGGGGGTATCACTACTGAAGTAGATTGTCCAACCTTTCTTCCAAGGAATGGCTGGCAGGTTGAACCACCAGTCTTCTGATTAGTAGTCAAATGCCTTAGGCACTATGTCACCAGAGCTATGCAGGGATATTGAATTAACCAGCCTTCTTCCTACAATTAGATTTCCCAGTTAAGTAATTCATTAAAGCCACATTTTTAAGCCATTTTATTTTTTGAGTTTTTTGTTTTTGTTTTTTAGATTCCTGGCCACATAAAGATTCCAAGCTAACCTATTGTTCTTGGAGTAAAATAAGAGACAGTACAAGTGTGCAGAAGGCAGAAGCCCAGGGGACCTTGATATTGCAAATTTTAGAAATGAGCAGACGTCATAAATTGTAAACTAATCTGGAGTTTGGATCCATTATGCCTTGAAATCCAAAAGGAAAGAAGATGGCAGCTGATTTGTAGGTTATATTCATTTTGTTTCCACAGTGTTTTTGGAAACTTATATTCAGTGGATGATAAAGAGTTATAAGTACTTTGAGCTGTCTCAGAAGCATCTGGGGAGATACATCCTTTGATCCTATATAAGAGTAGATATTTTTTTTTAAAAAATGAAGAATATCAGTATGTGCCATAGTGACAGGGTATGTTTTATTTCCCTCCCATAAATGTTTGACTGAATAAATCTCCTTTTCCTCTATTTTTTGGCGAATCCATGCACAAGTATATGATGTTACTTAGTACGGGGTAGCACAATCACATACCTACTTGATAGTTTTTCTTTCCAACTGGATTGAGGTCTTTGAGGATGAAGATGGTGCTATTACTTTTTATATCTTTGTTGTTGTTGTTATGTGCCATTGAGTCAGCCCGACTCATAGCGACCCCTCCTTGGGTTTCTGAGGCAGTATCACTACGGAAGTAGATTGCCCCATCTTCCTTCTGAGGAGTGGCTGGTGGGTTTGAACCGCCAGCCTTCTGGTTAGCAGTCAAGTGCCTTAAGCACTACGCTACCAGAGCTCCTTTTATATCTTTAGTACAGTACTTTTATATCCAGTACAGCACCAGGACAGTAATAGGGTACTCAGTAAATTTGTTTTACAAATAGAATCTACCTGAGTATATTTCCTTCTTCATAGCAGTATGTTCCCTCAAGAGAGATTGCCCCATTTCATAGAGGAAAGAGAAACAATGCAAAAAGCTGTGATTGGCCAAGTCGATGTATTTCTACTTTGTCTAGAAAAGCTGAACAAAATATGAAAAACATCTCTATGAAGTTATCAGAGAGTTTCTGAGGAATTCATAACTTGAGAGACCAAGATCCTGAAGAGAAAAGAAGTTCATTGAGGTCATCTCAACATTCAGCTTGCTGCTTTTGTCCTTGATGCATATATCAATTGTTAATCATTTTCGGGCAAAATACTGGAAAATAAAAAACAGGAAAGATTATTTGCTAAGAGAAAACATCAACATAAGAAAAACAAATAAATAAATAAATAAAAAAGAAAACAAAGAAGTATCAACAGAGCAATTGATGATCTTGTAGGACAAAACCAAAAAAACCAAACTCACTGCCATTGAGTTGGATCTGACTCATAGCAACCCCTCCTTGGGTGTCTGAGGGAGTATCACCATGGAAGTAGATTGCACAATCTTCCTTCCGAGGAGTGACTGGTGGGTTTGAAACGCCAGCCTTGTGGTTAGTGGTCAAATGCCTTAGGCACAAAGGAGACAAAAATTAGAATTTGGGCCTTTTAAGGTAATCAGGATTTGAGAAAGCAAGATCATAGAGAAAAGCAAAGTATGCCTAACTAACTCCATGTTAGTTGCCCTTTCGCAAGTATATTTCTAGAATGGTAGAAGAAGGGTTATGGCCAAAAACAATATATAAATAAAAAATAACCAAGAAGTTTTCAAAATGGGAAAAGATATTATGTCAATGATTCAAAAAGTGCAACAACCCCAAGAAGAATAAAGTACATAGAAAATGAAAACTATATATATACCATGGCAAATCTGGTGAAAATCAAGGACAAACAGAAAATCTTAAAAGCATCTGTAGGGAAATATGACATTGCTTTCAAAGGAGCAAAATTAAGACTAACAGCTGATCTCTCAGTAGAAATGATGATGGAATGCAGAAGAGAAAAAAATACTATGTGCAAATGCTGGGAAGACAGTAACTTCAAATTTATAACTTCATATTTAGTGATAATAACCTTCAAAAACTAAAACAAAAGAAACATTTCTAGTTAAACAAATACAAAGAGAATTTGTCACCATATGCACACATTGAAGGAAATACTAAAGATGACTCTTAAATAGAAGGAAAATTATCCTAAATGGAAACCCAAAAAATGCAGGAAAGCATGGCAATCAACAGAAAGAGTAAATATTTGGCACAATGAGAATAAAAACAGTGTTTCTTTATATTTAGAATTAATATGCATGACAATTATAATGCAAAAAGGAGCTGGAGGAGTTAAGGTATTTGAATGTTCTAGCATTTTCTGGGACATAGTAAAAATAATAATTTATAACTCAGAAGACACAAACAGAAAACTCATACAATATCATAGATAAAATATCAATAATTTCATTAAATGTAAATGGACAATAATTGTCAATGTAAATTAAAAGAAAAAACTAATAATATATTGTTCATACAAGAAACTCATTTTAAATACAAGGATGTAGTAAGGATGAAAGTAAAAAGAGGAGAACAGATATAACACTGAAACAATAACCCAACAAAAGTTGGTAAAGATGAAGTAAACTTAAGCAAGATGAATCACTAAAGCTAAAGAGGGATATTTCATAATGGTTAAAATAAATCATTAGGAACAGACAACAATTTTAAATTTTACACACATTAAAGCACAACTTTAAAATATACAACCAAATAATAAAATGAAATGTACCCACTCTTCACTTATTGACTAACTCATTGTCAGTAGTTTACATTGTGACAATAGTAAAAAATCTATTATCTTATATTTTGCACATCAATGACATTTGTCTGGCAGTAACAAATGCTAAGGTATGAGGCAACAGTAATACTGGCTGTGATGGTTGAGATCATGTGCATCTTGGTTAAGCTGTTATTCTCAGTGGTTTACCTGTTTTGTAATGGCTATTGTGTTATGATATAATCAGGCCACTATGTAATGCTGTAGTCATCCTCTTTTCGTGATCTGACATGGTGAACCTCCTTGTTCACATAACACCGATTTTCGAATAATGACCTTGGTCTTTGATCCTAATCATGTCGATAAGTGAGGAGAGGATGTATAACAAAAACCCATAATCACAATACAAGACTATCAATAACTGATAAAACAAGGAGATAAAAATGCATATGGATATAAAGGAAAGAATCACAACAGAAATAACACAATTGATCATACTGACATAAAAAACCAGTTGCCGTTGTGTCAATTCTGACGCATGGTGTTCCCATGTGTGTCAAAGGAGAAGTATGTGGATAGGGTTTTCAATGGCTGTTGTTTTTTTGAGGTAGATATCCAGACCTTTCTTCTGTGATGCCTCTGGGCTGACATGAACCTCCACGCTTCTGGTTAACGGATGATCATGATAACTGTTTTGCATCATCTTAACTACTGTGCTGGGTCCTGTTACTCTGCTCCCTTCCCCTGCTATCTGCTGCCCCCCTCATTTTTGTTTTTTTTAATTAAGTTTTCTCTCTTTCTCCTGAAGACTTGGAAGTTGTTTTTTTGTTTTGTTTTTTAAATAAGGTAAGAAGTTTAAACTTTACTAATTCAGAGTACAGACTGTGAGAATTTTGATTCTAGTCATACCAAATCAAATAAGTTGAGTTTACTTTATGGGGACCTGATATTTCCCTCATAGGGTCCACTTAACATTGTTCCCCAAACACCAGCTAGTAAATGAATAATTAGGATGCAATGTAAAAGGGCTATGATAAAGCAATTTTCACATGAGAAGAAACAAAGAGATGGTGAGAAATTCTATGAAGGAGGGATCTGGGAAAATTTCATTTCAACTGAGTCCTAAATAATTATTCGAATTTTTCCAGATGAATGTGGCGTGTAAAAGGAAAAGAGGTTGTGAACAGGCAAAGTAAGAGTGCACACAAAGTCACAGTGATGTTCACATACATACTGCATTCAAAGAAAGATGAGATGGTGAGTCTTATCTTTGTCCATTGTGGGTACAGCCTACAGTGAAAGAGAAGAAGAAATTGAGAAGAAAGAGATGCTGGGTGCAGGTATGGAAATTCTTGTATAACTTGCCAGCAGGTTTAGACATTATCCTGTCAATACAGGAGAGTCAGTAAAAGTTTTAAATGTGGGGAAGAATCATGATTTAATGAAAGTTTTGCAATAGTAATTATGGCCACAATGAGGAGGACAGAATGAAGAGAAATTAGAATCATGGCTTGTAGGCATATTTCAGAAAAGGGAGAAGGACTTAGATCTGATCAGGGACAATGGGAATGAGCAGAATGAGAGATATCTGAGACAAAAGACATTTTGAGGTGTAACCAAAGAACTTGGTAATTGAATATGGTAAATGAAAAAGAAGAGTCAAGGTTAATGCTATTCCTAGCATAGTTTATATAGTGGATACTGTTGACTCATGTGGACAACCCAAGAGGAGGGTGAAGACAGAAAAGGGGTACCATGAAGAGATCTTGGTCGTAAAAGTTACATGGTTACCACTAGGAATTTCTTAGAGAATAATGGCATGATCTCTTCCAGGTAATTTTTCTCCTAGCAATAATCATAATGGTTTTAATATCATATGTGAGTTGTATTTGGATATACAGAGTTTTAGAAAAGGGTCCAGATAGCGACGGAGATCTTAAAAAGCTTGCAAGCTGCCATCTAGATTCAACGATGGGTCTCCTTGTCCAGGGCCAAGAAGAATGAAGAAAACCAAAAATTCATGGAAACAATCAGTCCTAGCGACTGGTGCGCCACCCGATCTGCAGCTTATTTGACTATGAGACCAGAAGAAATAGACAGTGCTCAGCTACTACTGTCAACCACTTGGAAGAGGATCTTTGTAGGAGATCCTGGATAGACAGGGGGGAGAATGTGGGACAACACTCAAAATCATTTGGGGAAAAAAAAAAGAAAGCAGGGAACAAGTTTACTGGCCCAATGAAGCCTGGTGGAACCACTGAGACTATGGCCCCTAGCTGCTCTTCAGGTCTGGAATTGAACACACACCTGTACCTTCCAGCCAAGCAGTAGATAGGCATACTGGTTGAGCATCTACCTGAGGTAGATACACTCCTTGGAGAGAACAAGAAAGAGAGAAAGAAGGGCTGCTCAGGCACAGGGAGACAGCTCAGGGGGTAGGAGTGCATGGAGAGATAGTCACAGGGAAGTGGTACCTTTCAGGAGGAAGTGGGAAAGGAGATGTTGCATTGTGCTAAATTGTGGTCAATGTCATGAGACAAAATGTATGTGATCTGCTGGATGGAAAGTGTATTTTCTCTGTAAATTTTCATCCAAATCATAATAAAAATAAAAAAATAAAATAAAAATTAAAAAAAAAAAAAAAAAAAAAAAAAAAAAAAAAAAAAAAAAAAAAAAAAGAAAAGGGTCCAGAAATAATAATACAGCTAGAATGGTAGAGAGGGAGAGTGAAAAGACCATCCAAATCTAAATGAGAAATCATAGTCTGCTTTAGCCACCTGGATGAACTTGAACAAGCAAACTAATATCTACAGATTTTCATTTCATCATTTCTGGCATGAGGATACTAGAGTTTTCCCTCTTCCCAGTATGTGTGAGACTCAGGGAGATGCTGCATTTTTAGGCATGGTGAAAAGTGCAAAGTTCAACAAAAGTGAGCTTTATAGTATTTTAACACACCATTTGTTTGGCTGATAATTAAAAAGAAAAACTCTTGATTAAAAAGTGTCCTAAAATATTTGCAGGGAAAGAGATTTAAATTCTATTCAAAGTTCTAGTAACAGTGGGATTTTCTTTTCCTTTTTCCAATTTCTAAATGCATCAATTCTTCCCTTTGTCCAAATATTAAATCTATGAGGCTACAAGTGTAACATTATACATTGTATACATTGTAAAAATAAACCCTGAAACACTTGTCTGGGGCAAAATAAAAGAAGCTGAAAAATTGAGGATGTCAAGCATTTTAACTTAATGCAAGATATTCCCATTATTTCTTTTCCTTTTAATAAAGTTCACACTTAGTTGCTCTCTTGAAAACCAATTCTTCCTAAAGCTTCTCTCTTCATCTTTAATATGACTCTTCTTTGAAGCTCTCATTTCTATCCAGGCAGTGTTATTACATATCTTACAAAATCGAGCATTAGAGATTAATTACATGTGAAGTACATCTGATGGCTCTGGAGTTTCTCCGGGCGGTAGTGAAGGCTACCCACTGGTGTAATAAAAGCTGCGTAAATTTAATTAAAATGTAGCTATTTCATTGGGTCTACTATGCAAGTTGGGCCTCTGGTCTTCTGTAAAATAAAAAAGAATGATCTATAAAAACCCACAAAGTTAAAGTAAAAGGAACAAAACACCCTGTGGTGAGTGATAGGCTGCCAGAGCAGCCCAGGGCACAGGATGAGGAATGCTAAGAAACAGAGAAGAACAAGGATCCCTATGCAATAGTCACTCCCTCCAACTGCACCAAGCCCCTTCCCTAGTGCTTTGAGTTAGAGAAAATCCCAGGGGCACTTTTCAGCTCTCCCTCGGCTGTTTATTCAGAAAGCTTCTGAGAGTTGTAGGCAGAGATTAGCCCAGAACATGGTGATTTATTGCAATCATTCCCTCAAATTGCTAAATGAGCCTTTCCACTCATACTTCTCCTTTCCTTGGAACTTTCTTGATACTGAATAAACTCAAATAGCTAAAAGTTCAACATCAAGAGTCCAGCCAGAACACTCATCCACAGCAAGCAAGCATGCCTCATTCTATACCCATAACAGGGATGAGCCAGGCTGTTTTTGCTCTCGAGAGAGGCTTTCTTTTCTCTGAAAGCCCCAGGAAATTTGATTATTTCTCTTTTAATTTGGCCACTAGTAGTAAGTAGGTTTGCTGGGTTGAGCAAAAAGCTAAGAGATCAACTACTAGCCAAAAGGTTGTTGGTTCAAATCTACCCAGAGGTGTTTCAGAACACAGACCCAGCAATCTGCTTCTGAAAAGTCATGGTCTTGAAAACTTATGGGACACAGTTCTACTTTGAACTCATGGGGCCACCATGAGTCAGAATTGGCTCAATAGCAACCAACAATAGTAACATAGTAGTAAACAGTTACAATGTGAACTGAAATTGAGAAGCAGACTTTCTATAAAATGATTTCTATAAAGGTATCACAGGATCCATTCTAATCCTCTCAGAGGCAGTGTGGGATAATAGTAACAATAATTGCTAGCACATATTTCATGTTAGTTTTCCCCTAGAGTCCCTGGGTATGGAAAATTGTTAACGCACTTGACTGCTAGCCAAAAGTTGGCAGTTTGAGTCTATCCAGACACACCTTGGATTAGGGACTGATGATCTACTTCAAAAAATCAGCAATTGAAAACTCTAGTGAGCACAGTTGTCCTCTGTCACATATGGGACCACTATGAGTCAGAATCGACACCATGACAACTGTTTGTTGTTGTTGCTTTTATTGTGTGCCTAGAGATAAACAAGTGTTATTTTCAGCCCTCACACCAGTCCCACAAAGAACGTACCACCATGCTCTATTCCAAACAGCATTAAGTTTTCAAGAGAGACACAAAGTATCTGAATCTTGGCTCAGTTATTTTCTGACTCTGTGAATCTCCATTTCTTTATCTGTAAACTAATACCTAGCTGGCAGGCTTTAAGTGACACTTAGAAGAGCTAGCAGATGTAAGACCCTAAACACATTGTCTGTTACACAGTGGGAGTTCAACAATGTCAATTCCCTTCCGTAGTCTTCAGTGAGACTATGTGGGTCCATGTGAGTCTTTGTCTTATGTTTTCAAAATATTTCTAAGAGTAGGTATTATGAATCCCTACTACTTATCGTAGGTTCTACTAGTGTTTAACTTCTTAGTTGTAAAGTCTTTTTTCCATTCAATGTAAAAATGCACATTATGTGAAAGAATTGGTTTTTCTCTATTAGAGGGTCCAGTATTTATTTTATCTTATTTGGTATACATGGAGAAATATAGAATTACCCTAGAATAAATATATTTAATAAATATATTTATTCTAGTTGTCTTAGTATATGTAACTAAAAATGAAGAATAGGGGGGAAGAAGAATTTCAGCATTTGCTAGGTGCTCTAACATGAGATTCTTTTCTGACCAGAATTTTACCTCAGCACAGTTTTTTTCCTCTGTTCTTACAGCTGAGATCCTCAATCTTGAGATGTCCGTGTAATCTCTCTATCTTTATCATCTTTGCCCTTTATCTGTAGTTATAAGACACAGAGATCCTGATGAACATTCATTCATTACAAGGCCAGGGCCTGCCTGAACCTTGGTGACCATAGTGTGCAAGCTGAAGGGCATGAGCAAGAGAACATAAGGTAGATTCACTTTGTTCTTATTACAGATGTTGACATAGTTGTGGAAAATGATAACATACCTCAGAATTATTGTCTGTAATTCTTAATTCTCCATCTTAAGATATTTCATTCCTCAACCTTTTTAACAGTCTCATCCACTTTTTTGGGACCATTTCTAAGCAATCTACATTGTAAAAGTGAGGTAAGTTATTTTGATAACATCTGAGCCAAAAGTGAATATCAGAAGCTTTGATTTATTTTGGGGATGACATATTTAGAACACAGAAAAGGTTATAGTTATAGATTTTTTTAAAATGAAGTAAAAATTCACATTGGACATATTCTCTGAAATCTCCAAAAGTCACATATAGAAAAATGTAATTAAAAAGGACACATACAACACAAAAAGTCAGAAGAAAATAGTTCCACAAGTCTTATGCAACTATAGTTTTCCATCAAGAACTGTTACTTTCATTTAAATGAGAATTTGAAAACACATATGTCTTAGGCTAGGTTCTCTAGAAAAGTTAAACCAGTGAAACATATATATATACACACACACACAGAGAGAGTTATCTCAGTTGTAAAGTCTGAGAAGTCCTAAATCTGTGGGTCAGACATCAGGCTAGAGGCTTCTCCTAACTCATATAGCTGCATAGGCTGACAAACACGAGATTGATAGGAAAGATGGCAGTCTGCTAGCTCACAGGCTATAAAGGCAACAATCCCAAGATGGGCAGGAAATATGGCAGGTGGCTGGTTCAAGTCCAAAGAACTGAAGATGAGATGATGATGAGCCAGATGAAGCATACAGATTGAGCAAAAACTCAGATAGTTTTTCCAGAATGTCCATATATATTGGAAGCAGGCCACAACCATGTGGAAACTCCATTTCAAATGATTGGCTGCTCATAGAAGATATCATCATGGAGGTGATTACATTGTATCATATCTCATCATGGGAGATGAGTATATCATAACTGCTAAACCACTGAGAATCATGGTCTAGCCAAACTAATACATAACCTTAAGTATCACAGCATAATTTAAACTTTAAAATTTTCTGATTTAATTTAAAATAAAAATAATAAATATAAAACCCATATAGCACTGTATGATCATACTTTTTCATATTTCCTCTGTCTAAACACATATCAATGATGGATAAAATATAAAAGCAGAAGGCCAAAATGGATAGCCAGTTTACAAAACAGAATAAATCACTTTGCCAAGTGGAAACTGAAAGAAATGCAAAGCAGTGAAAGAATCTAAATCCACAAGATTGTTGTACTTCAAGTTAAGAAGCAAGTGATGATGAGTAGAATTTCACATTCTGCATGGTAAACAAGACTGCTAAAGCAGAGCTCTTTAGATTACAAAACAAGACTGGAGAATACATTTCCGGGCACTGTCAAATGCTAAGGCATTTCTCAAGCTGCATGCTGGTAATGAAAAGATAGACATATCCTCGCAACAGGAAGTGGTCAAAAGTGCCTAGCAGCTCATTGACTCGGTCTGCAATATTCCCAATATTACTACAGGACAGGGACTCTCAAAGGTCAATATATCCCCTTGGTTCTGAACTAAGGGTCTTAAGGCTGCATAAGCACTTGAATAAACCATATAAACCACAGATAAAGGGAGAGAGAAACAAAGTGAAATTCCTTTCACAAATAAAATCCTAAACCACACGAAAAGATCTAATGCAATAACAGACACTGCTAAAATATTGTCCTTATCCATTTGCTGTCATAGTTCAGTGTATGTTGGTCTGATTTCCAACACCTCCATATCTTTGCCTTATTCTTCCAAGGTCATTGAAGCCTATTTTGCTTGCTGCTGTGCCTTGTTAAAAATGATGCTCCCTTAGGGCAGGAGCTCTGGTAGCGTAGTGCCTGTGTTAGACTGTGTTCTCTATAGAAGCCGGCAAGTCCAAAGTCCCTGGATCAAACATCAAGCTGGAGGCTCTTCCTGGATCCTGCAACCACAGGGGCTGAGAAGCTCAAGGCTGGCAGGCAGTACACTGGCTGTGGACTCCAACAAATGACGAATCCAAGATCTCCAGGCCGAATCGTGGACTGCTCACTCATGGACAGTTGTAAGCAGCACAATGGAATCCCGATCCACAGAAGAATGTCTCTCTTCCAAGGATGTCCCTGGATATCTTGGAAGCAGGTCACACCCCTAGGGAAATTCCCCTTCAAAAGATTGGCCACTCAGAACACAGTCATCCGATCCCATCATGGGAACAACCACAGAGAACTGGGGTCCAGCCAAGTTGATACACAGCTCCAACTATCACAATCCACCCCTTGTCAACTTGGCAGTTGTATACATCTTCTTAACCATATATAATCTCTAAATAAGGACAATTATAAAGTCATATTTGTACCTAACATGATACGCTAACACACATACAACCAAAATGCATTAACCTTATTTACATTTCACAGATCATAACAGAAGAAAACAAAAATATTTGATACACATATACAATGAAGAAATATAACAATCACAGTCCTCATTTCTGCAGCTGGTCATGTGGTCATAGCTGATATTCTGAACTATCTTCTTCCACCACCCATTCTGTATTTCTCTTGCACTCAGCAAACACCTCAGCTGGTCTTGGTTCTTTAACTGGTGAAGTGACCCAAACCTTGATTCTTGAAGGGTCTGGGCCATTAGCAGTCATATCAGAATTGGGTTGCTGTAATTTTCCATTGACTTTAATCACAAGGCATGGGAGTACTAAGAGACGTCCTAAAGAATCTCATGTATTCCAGACATATTCTTCTTTACCTCCATTATGTAAAGCTGACCCAAATTCCCCTTGGTAATCAGGATCTATCACACTAGATAGTACAGTAATGTCCTTCTTTGTCTGTTGATCCAGAGGCATGAGGAAGCCAAAATGGCCGGGTGGCATTCTTAATTTCCAGTTCAATGCAATCAGTATCGTGTCTCCAGGTGGGAGTGTTCCTCCCTTTGGGACTAAGATCTCCAGATCCACAGAGCATAGAGTAGCAGGGACACGAAGCAAAAAATTTTTGAATGGGTCACTAGAGGTAATAGTGAGGAGTACCACTCCAGTTTCCACTGCTTGGTTCCCGGACCCGTGAATCCTGGCTATTGGAGAAACAGAACCATACATTGGACGCTGGTTCAGAGCATATACAGCCTCCTGAAGAACATTGCCCCAACCCTTCAAGGTATTGCCAACTAGCTGGTGTTGTATTTGTGTTTTTAAGAAGCCATTCCATTGTTCTATCAAGCCAGCTGCTTCAGGATGATGGGGAACATGGGAAGACCAGAGAATTCCATGAGCATAAGCCCATTGCTGCACTTCATTTGCTATGAAATGAATCCCTTGATCCCAAGCAATGCTGTGTGGGATACCATGACGATGGATAAGGCATTCTGTAAGTCCATGGATGGTAGTTTTGGCAGAAACATTGCATGCAGGGAAGGCAAATACATATCCAGAATAAGTATCTATTCCAGTAAGAACAAAATGCAGACCTTTCCATGATAGGAGTGGTCCAATGTAATCAACCTGCCACCAGGTTGCTGGCTGATCACCCTGAGGAATGGTTCCATATCGTGGACTCAGTGTTGGTCTCTGCTGTTGACAGATCGAGCACTCAGCAGTGGCGGTACCCAAATCAGCCTTGGGAAGTAGGAGTCCATGTTGCTGAGCCCATGTATAACCTCCATCCCTTCCACCATGGCCACTTTATTCATGAGCTCATTGAGCAATGACAGAAGTAGCTGGGGAAAAAGGACGGCTGGTTTCCACTGAATGTGTCATCCTATCCACCTGATTGTTAAAGTCCTCCTCTGCCGAGGTCACCTTTTGGTGGACATTCACATGAGACACAAATACCTTTATTCCGTTGACCCATTCAGAGAGATCTATCCACATACGTCTTCCCCATACATTCTTATCACCAATCTTCCAATCATGCTCCTTCCAAGTCTCAGACCATCCAGCTAAGCCATTAGCCACAGCCCATGAATCTGTATATAATCGCACCTCTGGCCATTTCTTGTTCCATGCAAAATGAACAGCCATATGCACAGCCTGAAGTTCTGCCCATTGGGTGGATTTCCCTTCACCACTGTCCTTTAAGGAAGTCCCAGAAAGGGGCTGCAGTGCTGCTGTTGTCCACTTTCAAGTGGTGCCTGCATATCATGCAGAACCATCTATAAACCAGGCACGAATTTTCTTTTCCTCAGTCAACTGATCATAAGGGACTCCCTATGAGGCCATAGGTGCAGAGTGGGACAGGGAAGGCAATGTGACTGGAGTGGAGACCATAGGCATTTGGGCTACTTCCTCATGCAACTTATTTGTGCCTTCAAGTCCTGCTCCAGCCCGATCTCTGAAATACCACTTCCATTTAATGATGGAGTGCTGCTGTGCACATCCAACTTTATGACTCTGTGGGTCAGACAACACCCAGTTCATGATGGGTAGCTCAGGCTTCATGGTGACTTGGTGGCCCATGGTTAGGCATTCAGTCTCTACTAAAGCCCAGTAACAAGCCAAAAGCTGTTTCTCAAAAGGAGAGTAGTTATCTGCAGAGGATGGCAGGGCTTTGCTCCAAAATCCCAAGGGTCTGTGTTGCGATTCACCAATAGGAACCTGTCAAAGGCTCCAAACAGCATCTCTACCTACTACAGACACTTCAGGCACCATTGGATCAGCCGGATTATATGGCCCAACTGGCAGAGCAGCCTGCACGGCAGCCTGAACCTGTTGCAGAGCCTTCTCTTGTTCTGGGCCCCACTCAAAACTAGCAGCTTTCCAAGTCACTTGATAAATAGGCCACAGCAACACACCCAAATGAGGGATATGTTGACTCCAAAATCCAAAGAGACCCACCAAACATTGTGCCTACTTTTTAGTTGTGGGGGGAGCCAGATACAATAACTTATCCTTCACTTTAGTAGAAATATCTTGACATGCCCCACACCATTGGACCTCTAAAAATTTCACTAAGGTGGAAGGTGCCTGAATTTTTGTTGGGTTAATTTCCCAACCTCTAGCATGCATATGTATCACCAATAAGTCTAGAGTCATCGATGCTTCTTCTTTACTAAGTCCAATCAGCATAATATCATCAAAATAATGGACCAGTGTGATGTCATGTGGAAGTGAAAGGTGATCAAGATCCCTATGGACTAAATTAGGACAGTGCCGAGGAGCTGATATACCTCTGAGGAAGGACTGTAAAAGTATACTGTTGACTTTGCCAGCTGAAGGCAAACTGCTTCTGATGTTCTATTGAAATTGGTATAGAAAAAAAGCATTGGCCAGATCAATAGCTGCATACCAAGTACCAGGAGATGTACTAATTTGCTCAAGCAATGAAACCACATCAGGCACAGCAGCTGAAAGTGGAGTCACCACTTGATTAGTTTATGATAATCTACTGTCATTCTCCAAGATCCATCTGTTTTTCGCACAGGCCAAATAGGTGAATTAAATGGGGATGTGGTGAGAATCACCACCCCTGCATCCTTCAAGTCCTTGATGGTGGCAGTAATCTCTGAAACCCCTCCAGGGATGCAGTACTGCTTTGAGTTTACTATTTTTTTAGATAGAGGCAGTTCTAATGGCTTCCACTTGGATTTTCCTATCTTAACATCCCTTACTCCACATGTCAGGGAGTCAATGTGGGAATTCTGCCAATTGCTGAGTATATCTATTCAAATTATGCATTCTGGCACTGGGGAAATCACTACAGGATGGGTTCAGGGACCCACTGGACCCACTGTGAGACACACCTTAGTTAAAACTCCATCAATAACTTGACCTCCATATGCCCCCACTCTGACTGGTGGGCCACAGTGATGTTTTGGGTCTCCTGGAATTAGTGTCAATTCAGAGCCAGTGTCCAGTAATCCCTGAAAAGTCTGATTATTTCCTTTTCTCCAATGAACAGTCACGCTCATAAAAGGCCTCAGATCCCTTTGAGGAAGACTAGGAGAAAAACTGACATTATACATTTTTGCAATGTAGTGGGGTCCTTCCTCAAAGGGACCTGGCCTCCCCTTCATTCAAGAGGTTGTGGGTCTGTAAACTGACTCAAGTCTGGGAATTGATTGAGAGGTCGTGACTCTGTATTCTGGCGATTCAATCTAGGTTGCTGTTCACGTGACCTAGAATTCTTCTGTCCATATAGATCAAGTAAATATTTAGTAGGCTTGCCATGTATTTCACTACTAGGAACACCATAAGCAAGTAGCCAATGCCATAATTCCACACGAGTCAGACTATTCTGATTAGTGTTCCAACTCTGTTGTCCATTATGGTAACCACGCCCACCTTGCCTTTGTTGATTAAATGCTGCCACTTTGTCCTTACTACCATGGGGTCCAATCAGCCCCATCCTAGTTAAGTATCTTAGTTCAATTAGGGCAGTTCCCACTGTCAAATCAGGATTAAATAAAATAGCAATCACAGCAGTCTTCAAGGATGCTGGAGCTCCCTTCACAAATTTATTCATCACGGTACTGGTGAAAGGCGTGTCTTCTGGACTCTCCATTTCTGGCTCTAGGGGTCTAATCTGATAAATCCATTATAACAGGCCAATTTCCCTAAACCTCTGGATACCTTCTTCAACATTACACCAAGGCAGGTCTGGTACTTCAACTTGACTTAAGGTATCCTACCGCATAATCCATGCCTCAGTAAGCCAACCAAACAAACTATTAGATCCTTTCCTAACCTCTCTAGCTGATACATTGAATAAAGAATCCATACTTAGTGGGCCTAAATCAATAAACTCAGACCAATCCAATCATACATTCCTTACATCATTATCCCACACCCTCAGTAGCCATTCCCATACATATTCTCCAGGTTTCCGTCTGTACATGTTAGCAAAATCAAGTAAGTCTTTTTGGGTATAGCATATCATCTCCTCAGTCACAGTTTGTATTTCACCTTTTGGGGCTTGCTTGGACTTGACTTTAGTTATGGGTCTCGCAGCAACAATGGGTGCTTGAGGCAATTCCTGAGAGCATTCAGGAATGTTTTCCATGGCCTCTGCCTCAAACAATGACCCAGCAGGAATAGCCGAGTTAATCCCATCAAACTGAGAGGGAGATGATGATGGTTTTACAGTAATTCATTCAGGTGGGAGGGATTCAACAGAATTTCCAGGCTCCATATCCTGATCTTCCTGATTATCTGTCCATATGTCCCCATTCCACGTTTCAGTATCCCATTTTTTTCCAATCAGTGCTCTCACTTTAACGTCAGACACCATTCTGGATTGGCAATTTAGTTGGTATTGTAATTTAGCCACCCTTACAATAAGACTCTGGGTTTGTTTTTCAGCAATATCAGCTCTGTTACTAGAAGATATAAGGCTTTCTTTCAGAGCACAGCTGGAAGCACTGAGGTCTTTCATGTGGCACTTAAGCCTAGACTCAGGCTTTTCCTGGCTCCTGCAACCACAGGGGCCAAGAAGCTCAAGGCTGGCAGGCAGTACACCAGCTGTTGACTCAATGAATGATAAATCCAAGATCTCCAGGCCGAACAGTGGACTGCTCACTCACGGACAGTTGTAGGCAGCACAACGGAATCCCGATCCACAGAAGAATGTCT
>NW_006921655.1:7684725-7689655 GCF_000298275.1 Orycteropus afer afer | reverse complement strand
GGTTCAAACCCACCAGCCACTCCCCAGAAGGAAGGTTGGGCAATCTACTTCCATTGTGATACCACCTTGGAAACCCAAGAGAGGTCACTATGAGTCAGATGCAACTTGATGGTACATAATAACAGCAGGGTCAATCTCAAATACTGACTAAAGGAAACTGGTGCATAAAGCTCTCCTGTTGTTTGAGTGAAATAACTCTTAAGAAGTCCCTTTCAGTCTGACTCTCAAACAGTGGAATAGACCTCTCATTACACATAGGGTAATAGGCTCTGTGGTGTCACTTTTCTTCACTACTTTCCTTTCCTGTCTTCTTTCCATTCTCCTACTAGTGTTTCCTTCATTTCCTAATTAAACAAGTCACACTCAAATTCTTTACTCAGAGTAGTTTTGTGGAGAACCTAAACTAAGACAGATGCTGAAAGAGACAGCCAAGGAAATCAGCAATAAGGACATGGTTTGCCTCAGGAAGACATTAATGTGATGCAACCCTCTAACAAAACTGTAAAATAAATACATTTCATACCCAAATATAAATAAAGAATAAGCTCTGATAAAGAAAAGCAAGTGATTAGGATGGGGGAAAAAAAGCAGCAATGAAACAAGACAAAGAAGATATGAAAAAAATTCAATTATAAATTTTGGGAAAAAAAATATAATCAAAAACATACAAATTTGAGAACTATAATAAATTTGACATTGGACAAAGTTGAAAAGAAAATCCATGCATTAAAAGAGAAAGCCACCTAGAATAATGCATGCAAGGTAAAAAAAAATAAATGGGTGGGGATAATAACATAGTGGAGAATAATTTTTGCACCTCCCACTCTTATTGTGTGATAATTCCAGAAGAGACTGAAGCAGATGGCACAGAAGACATATTGGAAGAAATGAGCATTTTCCCAAGCACCCTAAAATCAAAAGTGGACTCAAAGTATCAAGAAAGATAAATATAAACAAGTCAATAGAAGACAAGAAAAAACTTACAAACTGCTAAGTTAGACTTCAAATTAGCAGTTGCAGTAGTATATTGACAGGGAACTTCTAGAAATGCAAGTTGGATTCAGAAGAGGACGAGGAACAAGAGATATTATGATGTCAAGAGATATCTGATGTCAGATGGATCTTGGCTAAAGCAAAGAATGTCAGAAAGATGTTTACCTGCGTTTTATTGACTATGCAAAGACATTGGACTGTGTATTATAGCAAATTTTGGATAACATTGCAAAGAATAGGCATTCCAGAACACTTAAGTGTGCTCATGAGGAACATGTGCATAGATCCAGAGGCTGTGGTTCAAAGAGAACAAGTGGATACTGCATAGTTTAAAATCAGGAATAGTGTATATCAAGGCTTGTATCCTTTCATCATGTTTATTCAATCTGTATGCTGAGCAAATAATCCAAGAATTTGAACTATATGAAGAATGTGGCATTAGGATAGGAGGAATACTCATAACAACCATAATATGCAGATGACACAACCTTGTTTGCTGAAAGTGAAGAGGTCTTCAAGCACTTACTGAAGTCTTCAGTATGGATGACACTTAACATAAAGAAAATGAAAATCGTCACAATTGGACAGATAAACAACATCACAATAAATGTAAAAAAAAAAAAAAAGATTAAAGTTGTCAGGGATTTCATTTTATTTGGACCCACAATCAACACCCATGGAAGCAACAGTCAAGAAATCAGAGGACTTAATGTGCTGCAAAAGACCTCTTCTAAGAAGCAAAGATATCACTTTGAAGACTAAGCTGTACCTAAACCAAACCATGGTATTTTCAATTGCCTCATATGCATGTGAAAGCTGGATAATGAATAAGGAAGAGCAAAGTTGATGCCTTTGAATTGTGGTGTTGGTGAAGAATACTGAAAATACCATGGACTGCCAGAAGAACCAACAGATTTGTCCTGGAGGAAGTACAGCTGGAATGCTCCTTGGAAGAGAGAATGGCCAGATTTGTTGCACCTACTTTGGTCACGTTTTCATAAGGGACCACTCCCTGGAAAAGAATAACGTGTTTAGTGGTGTGGCACACAAAATACACTGCCATTGCATTGGATCTGACTCATAATGACCCTTCCTTAGGTGTCCGAGGCGGTATTTCTACAGAAGTAGATTTTCCATCAGTGAAAAAGGGGAAGACCCTCAATGAGATGAATTGACACAGTGGCTGCAACAATATGCTCAAGCATAGCAAGTATTGTGAGGATGGTGCGAGATCAGGCAGTATTCCATGTATAGAGTCGCTGTGAGTCAGAATCAACTCGGTGGCACCTGACAACAACAACGACAACAACAATAAAGTTAGACTTCACAACAGTAAAATTATTTACCTTAGGAACTATCAGGCAGAAAGAACAGACACCTTACAAATGTCAGGTATTTGGATTGAGAGCAAACTTCTCATCAGAAATATAAGACGCCAGAAGACAGTGGAGCATTATCATCCAATGCTGAGTGTGCTAATTATCATTTAAGACTATAAAGGAAAAAGTGCATGTGCAAAGGTTATGAGTCCACAGCACTAGCAACAAATGGAATTGACATAAACTATAGGAGCTCTGGTAGCATAGTGCCTAAGGCACTTGACTGCTAACCAGAAGGCTGGCAGTTCAAACCCACCAGCCACTCCTCGGAAGGAAGATGGGGCAATCTACTTCTGCAGTGATACTACCTCAGAAACCCAAGGAGGGGTCGCTATGAGTTGGGTCTGACTCAATGGCACATAACAACAACAACAACAACAACATAGGGAAGAAAACTAGTAAAGTGTTCCCCCAAACACTCATTTTTCAATAGAGAGGTTTGGTCCAGATGATTCTGAAAGCACCATGGGGAGAGTTCCAGGAGAGGAGTCCAGCTCTTTTAGAATTTTACATATGTGTTAGGAGTTTTGAGGGAGGGAGTGTGGCAGAGAATATTCAGTTAACTTCATAGTAGGGGGCACTTCATGACTGGTGAAATAGCTTTGCTAGAAAGAAAATCATTTGAAGCTCACTAGACCCTCTCTTATTCTGCTGTGCCAGCTCTTCATAAATAAAACATTCATGAAAATATCACAAACATAGTGATAAAAAATGTCTTAAATTTCTCCAATCATAAGACAAAAACATTAGAAATTGATAGCAAAAGGATACTAACAAAACCTGCAAATGCCTTAGGCAAATTTAGGGGCCCTAATGAGCTCTGGTAGCATAGTACCTAAGGCACTTGACTGCTAACCAGAGGCTAGAGGTTCACCAGCCACTCCTCAGAAGGAAGATGAGGCAATCTACTTCTGTAGTGATACTGCCTCGGAAACCCAAGGAGGGGTTGCTATGAGTTGGGTCCGACTCGATGGCATATAACAACAACAACAGCAACAATATATGGCACAGATAGACTATCAAGCATATCCCAAAATGCACAAACAACAGAAGAGAAGCTAGATGAATGGGACCTTCTAAAAATTAAATTTTTATGGCCTTCCAAAGACTTCTCCAAAAGAGAACATACAGAATGAGAAAAAAATATTTGGCAATGACATATCTGAAAAGAGACTTATCTCTAGAATTTATAGAAAATTCCAACACCTCAATAACAAAAAGACAAACAATCCAATTAAAAAATGGGCAGAAGACATGAATAGACACTTCACCAAGGAGAATATTCAGGCGGCCAACAAACATGTGAAGAAATGTTTATGATCATTAGCCATGAGAGGGATGCAAATCAAAGCAACAATGAGATACCATCTTGCCCCAAGACTAGTAGCAAAGTTCAACAAGACAGAAAATAACAAATGCTGGCAAGGATATGGAGAGATTGGGATTCTCAGACACTGTTGGTGGGACTGTAAAATGGTACAACCATTGTGGAAAGCAGTATGGCGATTCCTTCAAAAGTTGGAATTCGAAATACCATTTGATCCAGCCATTCCATTATTAGGTATATATCCTAAAGAAATGAGAGCCATGACAAGAACAGAAATATGCACACCCATGTTCATCGCAGCACTATTTACAATAGCCAAAAGATGGAAACAACCTGGGTGTCCATCAGTTGAGGAATGGATAACAAAGCTATGGTACATACACACAATAGAATACTATGCAACCCTAAAGAATAATCTAGAACCTGCAAAACACCGCATAACACAGATAAACTTGGAGGACATTATGCTGAGTTAAATAAGTCAATCACAGAAGGATAAATATTGTATTAGTCCGTTATTATAAAATCAAGGAATGGTTTATCTATGGAAGGAAATTTTCTTTGTTGGCTAGCAGGAATGGGAAGGGAGGGCGTGGGATAGGTAGAGAAAAATACTGATTTGGGTGAAGAGAAAGGCAATATACCAAATGTGAGTGATCAACATGGTGGCATTGAGGAAGAGGAAGACATAGAGACATAGAGAGGTATATGGGAGGTACAGACAACAAAAATGAACTCTTTTGCACATACAGTCCTGTGTTTTCAGTGAAGGCAAACAAGGGTATATGGGTAGATAGATGGATGGACAGGTTGAACTATTAGGTATGTCTATGAAGTGGGGAGTGTACCCAAGACCATGTATAGGGCTGGCAGACAATGGTCCTATAAGTGTATTTGTATGATCTGAATTTCCAGATGTGTAGTAGAGCTGACAAGGGACAAGGTTGCAGTCACTTCTTGGTCACAGCCAACTACCCAGAGGAATTGAGTAGTTGAACCTGTGGGCTTGGGACCATAGTTGCAGAGGACATCAAGCTCAATTGGCATAACATACTACACAAAACAATGTTCTATCTCCTACTTTGGCGAGCAGTGACTGGGATCTTAAAAGCTTGCAAGCAGTCATCTAGATGCAATGATGGGTCTCTCCTTGTCCAGAGCAAAGAAGAATGAAGAAAACCAAAGATTCATGGAAATAATTAGTCCTAGTGACTGGTGCACAACGTGATCT
>NW_006921655.1:7667265-7684325 GCF_000298275.1 Orycteropus afer afer | reverse complement strand
AATGTCATGAGACAAAGTGTATGTGAACTGCTGTATGGAAAGTGAATTTGCTCTGTAAATTTTCACCCAAATCACAATAAAAAATTTAAAAAAAAATAGTAATAAAATAGTCTTCATGAACAAATAAAGTCAATGTCTTTTCTCTCTGGTGGCATAGTGCCTAAAGCATTTGACTGCTAACCAGAAGACTGGAGGTTCAAACCCACCAGTCACTCCTCGGAAGAAAGACTGGGCAATCTACTTCCTTAGTGATACTGCCTCAGAAACCTAAAGAGGGGTCTCTATGAGTCTCAATTGACTGGACGGCAGTGAGTTTGGTTTTTAGTTTAATTAATTTTATGTTTTAACTCTGAAAACTTGTATTGACTGTGTATTTTAAAATACCCTTCATAATCATGAAGGAGCTCTGATGGCACAGTGCCTAAAGCATCTGACTGCTAACCAGAAGGTTGGCAGTTCAAACTCACCAGCCACTCCGTGGAAGGAAGATGGGGCAATCTCCTTCCATAAAGGTTTATCACCTCAGAAAACCAATGGGAGTCACTATGAGTCGGAATTGACTCAATGCTGACCAACAAAATTTCTTCACCTAAAGCATGTAAGAGAGCTCTGGTTGCTTAGTGCCTAAGGCATTTGACTGCCAACCAGAAGGCTGGGGGTTCAAACCCACTAACCACTCCTTGGAAGGCAGGGTGGGCAATCTACTTCCATAGTGATACAGCCTCAGAAACCCAAGGAAGGGTTGCTATGAGTCAGATGTGACTCCATGGCAGTAAAACATAAAAGTGTTTTTTGTTTTTTTGTTTTGTTTTGTTTTACTCCAAATTACTTCTAAGATGCTTAGCTATATGAAAACTTGGATTTTTATACTAAATCTGTATGTTGGTCATGTTTATATTATATTACGATATTGTCATGCTCACTATATGCAGTAATAATCTTACATGACCACATGATTATTGATCATGCACAAATTCTGGAAGACAAAAATCTCACTGAAGTTTCATTTGGCAATTCAGGGTCCCAAAGGCTAAGGCAGAAGCTAAAACTAACAGTGGCCTTTGGCCAAGTACTAAGGCTGAAGTCAAATTTATCATATTCCTAAATCATCAGTAAAATTGAATTATTAGCAAAGGGGAAAGAAAAAAAAAAAAAAAAAACTTCTAACAAAGAAAACAACAGCTCCAGATGTAATTAGGGACTTCTACCCCAGAATAAGGGAAGAAATAATTCTAAACGTATAAAATTTCAGAGCATAGAAACGGAGAACTGCTTCCCATCTATTTTATGAGACTGAGATAAATGTGACACAGAAGCTGGAATAGAGCAGTACTTGAAGGAAAATAAAGGTCAAAATAATTGGTGAAATTAGGTTGGAAAACTCCTAAACAAAACATTAGTGCATCAGATTCAGCCATATAGAAATACATCATGTCAAATTTGGGTTTAACCACAGTTTCAAAGTTGATGTTAGAAAATCAGTTAAGATAATTTACCACAAAAAAATATTGAGGATCCTTGGTGCCACAGTATTTAAGCACTCAACTGAAAACCAAAGGTCTGTAGTTCAATAGTGCCATCACAGGAAAAAAAATTGGCAATCTGCTTCCATAAAGAAAGTAAAAGAGATAGTAATTTCACTTAATGCAACAAAAGCTTTTGATAAAACTGAACATAGTTTATGTTTTTTAAAAAGTTCCACAAATTATTGTACTTAATGTCTAAGAATTCCCCTTAATAATTAAAACAAGGCAAGGGTATTAGGTATTCCTACAACTGTTCCACATTATTCTCCAGTTCTTGGCCAGTGCAATAATAAAGAAAAATATATAAAAGATATAAGAATTGGAAAAGGAAGAAATAGATAATATTCACAGATATTACATTTATATACTTGGAAGACCCCCAAAATCAATATATTTTTTGTTAAAATTAAATATTACCTAAAGTAAAGTTCTTGGATAAGAAATCAATTCCATTTATGTATACAACCTGCAATGAATTAAAATACAATTTTCAAAATAAAAATTTATAATATCATAAAAAATAAAGCACTTAATATTAAATATTGCAAGGATGTAACAACTTCTCCATGGAGGGGAAAAAAAAAAAAAAAACCACAACCTAAACTTCATTGAAAGATATTAAGGGAAGCTTAAACATGGAGAGGAAGATCAGGTTCTGGGATTCCATTAATATCAGGATGAAGTAAATTCTCCCCAACTTAATCTATGGATTCACTCTAATCCCAGTTGAAACATCAACAAAGGTGTATGTGTGAGAGAGAGAGAGACAGAGACAGAGAGAGTGACAGAACAAACGGAGACTGTCAGAGTGTGAGAGAGAAACAGAGACAGAATTCAGAGATAAAGACAGAGAGAAAAAGAGACTTGAAAACTGATCTAAAATATATTTGGAAGAGTAAAGTGATAAAAGTAACACATTGCTTCTGAAGAAGAAAAAGAGTTGGTGGAAGAATTTGTCTTAGTAGATAGCAAACTTTAGACTAATACTATTCTATTAAAGACAATGTGATACTTTGACAGAAATACAGCAATCAAACAAGATAGAGAATCTGGAAATGGAAAAGAAATATAACTATTTAAGATGGAGTTAATATTGAAAATCAGTGGAGGTTACATGGAATTTTTAATCAATGGTATTGGGAAAATTGGTTATCCATAATGGCAAAATGAAATTGGATCCCTACTATCATCTCATAGGTAAAAATCAGTTCTGAGTGGATGAAGGATTAAATACTTAAGGCAAAACTATGAAAATTTTAAGGAACAAAAATGGAGAATATTTTTCTGACCTTAGGGCAGGGAAAATTTTTCCTGAACAAAATGAAAAAGATACTAAATAAGAAGGAAAATAATTATATTTTCAGCAATATGAGATTGATGATTTATATTTCATCAAATTATTGTTTACAAAAGTAAATAGACTTGGAAGAAATATTTGTAGCACAATACAATCAAAGAATTATCCAGAACATTTAAAGAACTTTGTTGAATCATTAACAATAAGGTAATTCAAGGAAAAATGGGCAAAAGACTTGAATAGACACCAAACAGAAAACACAAAAATCCAATAATCTTATAAAAAGATGATCAAACTAATAAATTACTAGAAAAATTTATGTCAAAATCACACTCTCCAGATTGACAAAAATTAGTTTAGCAATATAAGATGTTCATTTGGATATGACTGAAAAGCAATTTTTATGCAATACTGGTGTTAGCATAAATGGGTATAAAGATGTTTGAAAGCAATATTTTATTACTTAATGGCATTGAAACTGAACCTCACCTGTGACTCAGAAATTACATTGATATATATATATATATATATATATATATATATATATATAACGAGGGAAACTCTTGGATATGTCTGTTATCAGGACCTTGTATGAGAAACATCACGGTAGCATTTTTTTTGTTTTGTTTTTATAAAACCGGAAGTGGGCCAAATATTGTATTATATTTACACAGTGGAAAACTACACAGCAGTGAAGCTATAGGCAACAAGATGTATGATTCAGTAGACTATTGTTAAGTTTCACGTTGAACAACATAATTGGTAACCCACAGAAAAATACATAAAACATAAGTTATATAAATGCAGGTACCAAAACATGTATTAGTAGTTATTTGAAATTTGTAAATATTCAAAAGTAACCAATATATTTTTCAGGATAGAGATATATATGAAAAAGAAGAAATTAATGCCAAAAAATTCAGAAAGTACTTAACTCTGGGGTAGGTGTAAGGTTTTGGAACAGGCTAGGAACACACAAAGAATCACAAAAAAGGATGCACAACAACGTTTTAAAGATCCTAATATTGTTCCCTACTTCAAATTGCTCAAAATTGAGATACAATAAAATTTAAAAATTGCTAAAACGGACTACATAAAATTAAAAAGTAAATTTTTTGTAAAAGTAACATTGCAAAAAAAAATTTAAATATTTGCAACATTATCACAGATAAATAAATGATTGACTTCCCTAACATTTAAGGGTATATTAAAAAATTAAGGAAATAAAAAGACCAAAAACTGGAGAAACAGATGAGTAATTTGTGGTTAAACTTAGCAAAAATTAAAGTATAGCCACAGAGTCTATTAGAAACATTGTGTAGAAACAGACAGTCATAATGTCCTGGCTAGTATGCAAATTCTCCTTATGGAGGTGATTTTTTTAATATCTGCCAAAACTATTTATTTTTGAACCATCATTGCCACTTTTAGGAATTTAGTCTAGCTTTGCCCCTACATATATGTAAACACATATGAACAATGTTATTTATTGAGGATTTTTGTAATCACAAATACTTTTAACAATATAAAGTATCTTTACAAAGGAGAATGGTTGAAGGAACTATTTCACATGCACTCAGTATAGTATATACATGGAAGTAGACTGCCTAACCTTCCTTCTGAGGAGTGGCTGGTGGGTTTGAACCACCAGCCTTCTGGTTAGGAGTCAAATGTCTTAGGCACTATGCCACCAGAGCTCCTCATTGTATAATAGAATGAAAAAATATTTATACTACTTTATTCCATGATATCATGATAAACAGACAAAAAAAAGCAAATTGCAAAAGGGTGTCTATGGGAAAGAAGATGTATAAGAAGGAACAAAACACTACCCAGTTATGTGCCATCTTTATAATCTTTACTATACTGAAGCTCATCATTGCAACCATTATGTCAATCCATCTTGTTGAAAGTCTTCCCCTTTTGTGCTAACTCTCTACTTTACCAAGCATGATATCCTTCTCCAGGGAATGGTCCCTTCTGACAACATGACCAAAGTAGGTGATATGAAGTCTGGCCATTCTCACATCTAATGAGCATTCTGGCTGCACTTCTTCCCAGATAGATTTGTTCATAGGATAGAAAATCGATAGAGTGTCATAAATACACAAGTGATTAGCTATTAACCAAATCAAACCAGAGGCCCTTGGAAGAAGAGTATGGTGATACACTTCTGAAAATCACAGCCATTGAAAACCTTATGAAGCACATGAGGTCAACATTAGTAGGAACTGACTTAAGGGCAGTAGGCTTATGTTTTATATATCTATAAGAAAGAATGTATATGGAAAAAAACAAAGGCAAAATTAAAAAATCTAGCAATGCCATTAGAAGGAATATATTCTACAGAAGTGAACCCAGGACACACGTAGATATATGCACAGCCATGTTTATTGCAATACTATTTACAATAGCAAAGATGGTAGCAACCTAAGTGCCTATCAACAGATGAATGGATAACCAAATTATGGTATATACACATAATGGAATACTATGCAACTTCAAAGAATAATAAAGAATCAATGAATCACTTCATAACATAGATGAACTTTGAGGACATAGATGAACATAGATGAACTGCTGAGTGAAACAAATAAATCAATCACAGAAGGACAACTACTGTATGAGTCCATTTTTGTAATAAGTCAAGGAAAGTTTTTCACAGCAGAGGAAATTTTCTTTGTTGGTTATCAGGGATGGTAGTGGAGGAGAAGGAAGGAAAAATAGATGGACAATTAAGAGACAGATTTTTTACTGGTGAAAGGAAAAGCAATATAACAAAAGTGTGTGACTAGCATGATATCACTGTGGTGGTTATGTTTGTGTGTCAACTTGGCTAGGCCCGGTTGAGTGGCTGGGCAGCTGGTGGCAGTTATTTCCCATGATGAGACTAGCAATCAACTCCATGGTAAGATCTACCACAAGGGGCTGAGTAGCTGCCTTCGAGATGTGGTCTGCTTCCTGTATATAAGGAGATGCCTTGGGAATGGTCTCTGGCTTATGGCACCTTGAACCCTGCATGTAGCCGTGTCATTGTTTAGCAGCCTGCCAAGCTCTGCTGACTTTGGGACTTACAATGGACTTGAATTAATGGCCTGCTGTGTGATTTGGTAACATTGGGACTATGCCTTGTTACTTGTCAACCTTGGGCTTGGCAGCCTCAGCAGCCAGCAGCTGTCTGTGTGAAAAAAAGCCTTTAGCTTCAGTGGGCCAGGAGCTGGAGGCAGAGCTGAAGCCCAAGGCTGAGGGGCATTCACCCAGCCCCTGGAGCCTGGCACTTTGAACTTGGACTTAAAGCCTCCAAATTGTAAGAATAAACTCCTGTTTGTTTAAGCCATCCCATTTGTGGTATATTCTTGTCAGAGCAGCACTAGGTAACCAGAACAATCACTAAGGAAAAGGAAGACATTGGAAAGTTGTACAAGAGGTATTGACAAAAGGCAAATATTCTTGCATACACAATACTGTGTTATTGGTAACAGCAAATATTAATCTATGGGTGGATATATAGGTAAACTGGTATTGATAAGCAAATGGAAATATACCCATGATCATACATAGATTTAGCAAATGATATTCCTACATAAATTTGTATGTTCTATAAAAATGTCAGTATGCATATACACACCCATGTTCATCACAGCACCATTCACAATAGCAAAGAGATGAAAACAATTTAAGTTTCCATCAACTGAGAAATGGATGAAAAAAAAACTGTGGTACATACACACAATGAATACTATGCAGCCCTAAAGAATAAAGAAGAATCTGCAAAACACTACATAACATGGATGAACTTGGAGGACATTGTGCTGAGAGAAATGAGTCAATCACAGAAGGACAAATATTGTATTAGTCTGCTTTTGTAGAAAGTCAAGAAAAGGTTTATACTTAGAAGGAAACTTTCTTTGTTGGTTACCAGGGATGGGAGTAGAGGGGAGGGGAAATTTCTAGATTGGTTGAAAAGAAAAGATTTATATATATGTATATATGTATGTGTGTTTTTTATATATATATATATATATATGTATATACATATATACATATATATGCATAATACATACACACACTCACACACACACACCACACACACACACATGTATATATATATTGTTTAGCAGCCTGCCATGCTCTGCTGACTTCGGGACTTACAATGGACTTGAATTAATGGCCTGCTGTGTGATTTGGTAACATTGGGACTATGCCTGGTTACTGGGATATATATATCCCAAAGATTATTGGCTACCAGGGGTAGGAGGGAGGGGGAAGCTATTGTTTGAGAGGCATTGAGTTTATGCTAATAGGTGATGGAATATTGTGGAGAAGAATACCAATAATGGTGGTACAACATAAAAAATGTAATCAATGTCCCTGAGCTGTAAATGTGGAAGTTGTTATGTGGTGAATGTCTTGTTGTATATGTTTTCACTACAATAAAAGTAAAAAAAAAAAGAAAAAAAGATGTATTAGAAAAAAACGAATGTCTATATATAGTTTAAACATAACAAGAGGCAAAGTTAGGAGAACTATTAGCCACAGATAAGCACTCTGAAGGAGTGGGTCACTGGGCTTATGGGCTGGGGACTCATGGTCACAGGGGGCATCAAGCTCAACTGACACAACATGGTAAACCAAAATACTGTTCTACATCTTACTTCAGTGAGTAGCAACTGGGTTCTTAAAAGCTTGTGAGCAGCCATCTAAGTGGCAACTCTTGATCTGTCCTCATCCAGAGCAAAGAAGAGTGAAAAAAATCAAAGATGCAGGGAAATAGTCCACAAGACTAATGGACTTGGAGAACCTCAACCTATATGACCCTGAGACTGGAAGAACTAGATGGTGCCTTATATCAATGCCAACCACTGGGAAAGGGATCAGAATTGGAGATTCTATATAGAGTGGGAGACATACGTAGAACAAAACTCAAAATCATGAAATTAAAAAAAAAAAAAAAAAGACTTTACTGGTCTGATAAAGACTAGCAAAACTGTAGAGGCTATGGCCCCAATCACCCTTCGGGTGTGAAATTGAACTAACTCAAGTAGCTTACCTCTCAGCCAAACAACAGGCAGGCTTACCAGCTGAATATCTACACAAAGGAGATGAACTTGTTAGAAAAATCAACCATGGGAGATCAGAAAGGCAGCATTTGCACAGGGAGAAATGTAAGGAAGCAGGAATGCATAGGCAAGGAGGGTACAGGAAAAGGGTGATCACAGGGAGGAAGTGGAATGGAAATGTTACACGAAGTTTGTATGAAATGTTGACTATAAAACAAAAATGTTCTGTAAAATTTCACTCAAATCACAATTTTAAAAAATGCCTACAGCTCTCATTTGTTCAAAAAGAAGCTCAGGAAGGATAACTTTAAACTACTATTATCAGTTACCTATAGGGGGTGTGTGGGAATGGAAAAAAGGAATTAGATAGAGCAAGGGTGGCTGAGAAGAAATGGAGAAGGAAATGACAGAAACTTTGCTGAGTTTAACTTTTCGTATAGTTTTTTGTATAGTTCTGACTTTTGGAACCATGTTAAAAATATATTCAACAAATACTATAATCAAAAAAGATGGGGGAAAATCCCTAAAATGAAATATAAACAGAACCAAATGAACCAAACTCAGTTTTAATTGAATAGTATAACCACAGTGAATGGGAGGGGGGAAATAATACAAGTATTTTATAACCGTATGTGGATTATATGTCCTCAAGTTAAAGACAAAAGAATTGTAAACAAATGTTGAGCTCTGACTGTAGTTTTTTTTCAATGCCCCCCCCACAGATTTATGAGTGAGCAATTTTGAAATTACATTCTGTGTAATCTAGGATTTAGTAAAATAAGTAAATATATTATGGATAATGAGAGACAGATTCCTCATTGTCAGAAAGGAAATTACAAATATGGAAGAGAAGGCTATAATAAACTCTGTGATGGAATTAGATTAGAGTGGACAATATCAGAATGAATATATAATTTTATATGTATGCATTTGGAGGTTTTAGTCAACCCAGAGGCACCTAAGAAAAAAGGCCTGATAATCTACTTCCAAAGAATCAGTCATTGAAAACCTTATGGAGCACAATTCTACTCTGCCATGAATTGAAATGGACCTGATAGTAACTGGGTTTGTATGCATATATGTATATATACACACTAAACCATGTACATGTATTTGTACATATTATCTGTTCACATATATCTATATTTATTTCTATATCAATCTATATATGTACTATCTATCAATTCCCTATATATAAATTAATATAGAAAGAGATATACATGTGTTGGGGTGGATACATACATATGCATGCACATAGGGAAAGAAGTGTGTAGATAGTGTGCATGTGTGTGTGTGTGCCTACATGTATTTCTGTTCAGTGAGAGGCTAAAAGCAGTAAGTAACAATGAGCACAGTTTGTGACCAGATTTTGTTTTCTAAGCTTCATTCTCTACTTAGGGAACCAAGCTTCTTGGAAGAATGGCTGACTCCAATCCTGAGAAAGTACAAAATGAGCCTGTAATGTCTTTTTATGCCAGAGAATAGGGAAGTACTCAAGAAAATGGAGGTATACCAAAACATAAATGTGATACATTTTAAACACATAACTCTTCAATATTTTTTTTAAAATAGTTAAGCTATACAAATTTCACATACTGAAGTATTGTAAATCTAGAATAGTCCCATTGTAACATTTTCCCCCTTACCAATGGAGCCTTGCCATGGGCCTGAAATTGTCAGAGGTCAGAACTGAACTAATGTGATTAGCCTGGTAAAAATAGTTTCAGTACCAAAATGAAAACAAGAACTATGACTTTAGTATTTGAGAGCTGGATGTGACCTAAGAAATCATCTTTCTTGTTATACAAAATTATTAGTGACCCAGCATCACCTGGGGCTATGTTGTATGTTTGTTTTAATACATACACTCATTCTCCCGACTATCAGCTCCATTTTCTGATAGCAGTACCACCTCCTATCATTTTATAGGAAATGAGATTTTAAAAAGCTACTATATTTCTGTAACATTACATCACTAGTTCATATCAAAGCCATAATCAATAATAGGACAATCTATAGAAATTGAGAAAGAACTGCTTCCCTCACTTGGGTCTGTTACTGACCATCAGGGCCTTATTTGGCCATGACTTCTACAAGTGCTCCTTCTTAGTGGTGTCACTAGTTGGGGTTTGGGGGTGCAGGTTGACTAGGTGACACTGTCAGAGGGAGTGATACCAAAATGACTGTCTATAAAATTTGTGTGCAGTATTTCAGCAGAAATTTATTATTTTTTTAAATAAAAATATCCCTGTATGTTAGTAATAACAGCAAAAACATTTTTATAGCCCAGCTTACATGTATAAATATACTGACAGGCTAAATCTCTATGCTAATTTATCCTAATGAGCTCTGGTCAGAGTTGTCTTTATTACCTGATTACAATGAGCTTTGAATCACATGGTGTCATCTGTTGTTGTTGTTGTTGTTAGGTGCCTTCGAGTTGTGTCCTACTCATAGCGACCCTATGCACAGCAGAACAAAACAGCGCCTGGTCCCGTGCCAGCTCCATGATCCTTGCTATACTTGAGCCCATCATCACAGCCACTGTGTCAGCCCATCTTGCTGAGGGCCTTCCCCTCTTTTGTCCACCTTACCAAGCATGACATCTTTTTCCAGGGAATGATTCCTTCTGACCACATGACCAAAGTAAGTGAGCCGAAGTCTGGCCATTCTCACTTCCAAGGAGCATTCTGGTTGCACTTCCTGCAAGACAGATCTGTTAGTTCTTTTAGCAGTCCATGGTACTTTAAGCATTCTTTGCCAGCACCACAACTCAAAAGCATAAATTTTTCTTTGGTCTTCCTTAGTCATGGTCCAGCTCTCACATGCATGTGAGGCGACTGAAAATATCATGGCTTGTGTCAGGTGCACCTTAGTCCTCAAGGATGCATCTTTGCTCCTCAGCACTTGAAAGAGTTCCTTCGCAGCTAACTTGCCCAGTGATACACCTCATCTAATGTCCTGACTGCTGCTTCCACTGGCGTCGATTGTAGAACTAAGCAATGTGAAGTCTTTGACAACTTCAATCTTCTCTCCATTTATCATGATGCTACTTATAGGTCCAGTTGTAAGGATTTTTGTTTTCTTTATATTGAGATGTAATCCATAGTTCAGACCATATTCTTCAATCTTCATCAGTAAGTGCTTCAAGTCATCCTCGCTTTCAGCAAACAAAGTTGTGTCATCAGTGTATCACAGGTTGTTAATAATTCTTCCTCCAATCTTGATGTCATGTTCTTCTTCATATAGTTCAGCTCCTCGGATTATTTGCTCAGCATACAGATTGAATAAGTATGGGGAAAGGATAAAACCCTGAAGCTCTCCTTTCTTGATTTTAAACCATGCACTGTCCCCTTATTCTGTTCAAACAACATCCTACTGGTCAGTGTACAAGTTCCTCATGAGCACAATCAGGTGTTCAGGAATTCCCATTCTTCTCATTGTCATCTACAATTTGTTATGACCTATACAATCAAATGCCTTTGCATAGTCAATAAAACACAAGTAAACATCTTTCTGGTATTCTTTGCTTTAAGCCAGGATCCATCTGACAGCAGCTATGATACCCCTTGTTCCACATCCTCTTCTGAATCCAGCTTGCACCTCTGGAAGTTCTCTGTCAATATACTATTGCAACCATTTTTGAATTAATCTTCAGTAAGATCTCATTTGCATTCAATATTAATGATATTGTTTGATAATTTCTACATTCTGTGGGATCACCTTTCTTTGGAATGGGTACAAATATAGATCTCTTCCAGTCAGTTAGCCAGGTAGCTGTTTTCCAAATCTCTTGGCATAACCGAGTGAGTGCCTCCAGTGGGGCATCCATTTGTTGAAATATCTCAAAGGGTATTCCTAGAGCCTTGTTCTTCACCAATTCCTTCAGTGCAGCTTCAACTTCTTCCTTCAGTACCTTTGATTCTTGATCATACAGCATCTCCTGAAATGGATGGAGATCTACCATTTTTTTTGGTACAGTGACTCTGTGTATTCCTTCCATCTTCTTTTGATGCTTCCTGCATCATTCAATATTTTGCCCATAGAATCTTTCAATATTGCAATTTGAGGGTTAAATTTTTCCTCAGTACTTTCAGCTTGAGAAATGCCAAGCATGTTCTTCCCTTTTGGTTTTCTAACTCCAAGTCTTTGCACATTTCATTACAGTAATTGGCTTTGTCTGCTCGAGCTGCTCTTTGAAATCTTCTCTTCAGCTCTTTTATCTTGTCATTTCTTCCATTCGCTTTAGCTACTCTCCACTCAAGGACAAGTTTCAGAGTCTCTTCTGTCATCCATTTTAGTCTTTTCTTCTTTTCTCATCTTTTTAGTGACCTCTTGCCCACAATTCTGGTTTTCAGTCATTGGTGTTCAATGCATCAAATCTATTCTTTAGATGGTCTCTTAATTCAGGATGGATGTATTCAAGATCATATTTTGGCTCTTGTGGACTTGTTTTAACTGGCTTTAACTTCAAGCTGAACTTGCATATGAGCATTTGATGGTCTGTTCCACAATCAGCTCCTGGACTGATTTTGGCTGAAGATATTGAGCTTTTCCATTGTCTCTTCCCACAGATATAGTCAATCTGATTCCTGTGTATTCCATCTGGCAAAGCCCATGTGTAGAGCTGCTGTTTGTATTGTTGAAAAATGTATTTGCAATGAATAAGTTGTTGGTCTTGCAAAATTCTATCATGCAATTTCCAGCATCATTTCTGTCACCAAGGCCAAATTTTCTAACTATCAGTGATTCTTCTTTGTTTCCAACTTTTGCATTTCAGTCACCAGTGATAATTAACACATCCTGATTGCATGTTCAGTCAATTTCAGACTGCAGAAGCTGATAAAGAATCTTCAATTTCTTCATCTTTGGCTTTGGTGGTTGGTGCATAAATTTGAATAATAGTCTTATTAACTGGTCTTCTTTGTAGGCATATGGATATTATCCTATCACTGACAGCATTGCACTTCAGGACAGATCTTTAAACATCCTTTGTGATGATGAATGCCACCCCATTCCTCTTCAAATTGTCATTCCCAGGGTAGTAGACCACATGGTGGCCTGATTCAAAATGGTCAAAACCAGTTCATTTCAGCTCACTAATGCCTAAAATATCAATATTTATGCATTCCATTTCATTTTTGACAACTTCCAGTTTTCCTAGATTCATACTTTGTAATTACATGTTCTGATTATTAATGGATGTTTGTAACTGTTGCTCCTCAATTTCAGTCATGCCATGTCTGCAAAGGAAGGTATTGAAAGCTTTACCTTATCCATGTTGGTAAGGCTTGTTCTACTCTGATGATGCAGCTCTTTCCCAGTCCTATTTTGAGAGCCTTCCAACCTAAGTGGCTTATCCTCCTGCACTGTATCTGGCAATGTTTCTGTGCTATTCATAAAGTTGCACAGTAATGTATCAGACAGTGTTTCTCTGATATTCATTATGTTTTCCCTGGCCAGTCCTTTGAGAAGTGGATGACCTCCTTCTTCTTCCTAGTCTGTCTCAGTCTGTAAGCTGTTGAAACCTGTGCACCATGTGCAACCCCACTGGGTTTGAAACACCTGTGGCACAGCCTCAAGCCTTACAGCAACAGCCACCACCATAGGACAAACTGACAGACAAGTTTGTCTCCCTTAGCTGTTCAAAACCTCTCCACCCTCTCCACCCTCCCCTTACATGGATCCCTGCCTCTTTTCTGCCGCTTGTGGACGTGACCTGGGTCTGCAGCCTTACCTAGATCCCTGACACTGCTTCCTCACTCTGTCTTGGTCCCCCCCACCTGGCTTTTTCTCTGCTTTCCTGGCACTTGGGAGGGGCATGACCTGGATCCCCGACCTTACCTGGGTCCCTGCTGCTGCTTCTTTGCTCTGTCATGGTCCGCACTCCCCCACTGCAGTCAAATCAATTCCGACTCATAGCGACCATCCTTGGGTTTCCAAGTTGAGTGAATCTTTACAGATTTAGATTGCCCCATGTTTCTTCTGTGGAGAGGATAGTGTATTTGAACTGCCAACTTTCTAGTTAGCAGTCAAATGCCTCAGGCACTGTGCCACCAGAGCTCCTTAAATAAAGGAAAAGACGGAGAAAAAATTAAAAAAAAAAAGACTTCCACTCATTTACCAATAATGTTGTAACTAATAATGTAATTCAATGTAGAAATATTTCACAAAACAATTTTGCAGTTAATATTCATATAATGTAAGAAGTCTTACCCTTAAACATTTTACAAATATATTTGTCTCATATTATTTCAGGATTAAAATTGATAATAAGCATCACTATGAATTCCATATAGTCTGATGTGGGAAGAGGTCCATGGGCAGTGGCATCATGAGTTACTGCATTGGATGACAGTAACCCTACTCACGCCACTACTCTTTCCTCTCTGTTGTCACTTATGTTCCATAGAGGAAGTCACCAAGAGTGAAGGTTGACATAGAGCTGATAAATAAAGGGATTTGAAGATGATTGTGTCTTGGACATATAAATATATTTCACACATAAACTCACAAATCACAAATTGAATCACAAACTAGAAAACCTGAGGAAAAAAAATCACTATCAAGTTAATTTCAATTCAACCCAATAGGACAGAGTAAAACTTCCCCATAGAGTTTCCAAGGCTGTAATCATGAAAGCAGACTGCCACATCTTTCTTCCATGGAGTGGCTCATGGTTTTGAAATGCTAAACTTTTGGTTAGCATTCAAGTAAGTGCTTAACTACTGTACCACCAGGACTGTGTCAAAGGCCATTCTTTCATTTATCGTAGTGTTTGAACTAGTTACTTAATGTCTTAGTTCTCTAGAGCTGCTATAACAGAAATACCACAAGTTGATGGCTTTAACAAACAGGAATATATTCTCTTAGAGTTTAAAAGGCTAGAGGTCCAATTTCAGAGTGCCAGCTCTAAGGGCTGGGTCAAGGCTCCTTGACCTTAGCTTAAGCTCTGCTTCTTGTTCCAGACCCACTGGAGTTGGAGGCATCTCCTGACTCAGACAATTGCAGGCTGTTGAGGATGATGAATCCAAGTTCAGTAGGTAAAATGATATAATCTCAAGATCAATGGGCAACACAGCAGGCCACTGGTTCAAGTTTGGGAACAATCCCAAGATTGGCATGCAACATGACAAGCCACTGATTCAAGTCCAGGAACTGGAGATGAAGGCTCAGCCAAATGTAAGATCAAAATGTGCCAAAACACTAGAGACCTTCCGCTAAACTTCCCTACATATACTGGAAGCAGGCCACACCCTAAAGGCAAGTAATTAGCTGATCACAGCAGATTCTACCATGGAATCGATTCTACCACATCCAATCTCATCATAGTGAATAACTGCATCCAGCTGCCAAGTTACTCAAAGTCATGACCCAGCCAAGTTTACACACAACCTTAACTACCACACTTCAGTTTCCTCAGGCCCAATTTCTTTAACTGAAAAGAAAGTTAATAACATCCCCCCTTTCAAAGACATTAAGTGACTAGTAACATTAATTATTAAAAAAAAAAAAAAAGTTAATTTTCTCTCCTCACCCTCCCTTTACCCCTCCCCAATAGCTTTGCATGTTACCTTAGCTTTGGCAAGTGGCTTTATGCAAAGATGACTAAAAGTGAAGCATCAAGAACCTAAAAGAAATTTAAAATTCTGAACTTCTCATACATTTCAAGAGTTTCCATTTTGTCTTTCTGTCCCTTCCCATTTTCCTAAACCAGGTACTTTTGGCCATTTAGAGGCCAATGAATATGTGAATATATCCAAAATATTCCTGTTAGAAATTGTAAGATATGCTATGTTCCTTGACTTTGTACTAGAGAGAGAACTATTACATTGTACAAATACCACTATTTATTTCTCAAAAATTATAAGAAATTCTAATTTACATTGAGAGCTCCTGAGTTCAGATAGCTCAGTATTGTGTGACCAGAAACACTGGTGGTGGTGGTGTGTGTGGGGGGCACATTTAGAGTAACAACCCAAAAATATTTATTACAGAAACTTTTAAGAAATGCCAACTCACACAAAGACAGCTCTACCTTAGTCTTCATGATAATAAGATTATTTCCCTCAGCCAAGCTAATAAGCTAATACCATCAATATTTCCCTCTGCTGAATATTAGATTAAAGTATCTTTATCTTCCAATTAACCTGCAATTATGTGTCTTAATATCTGACATTCTCTTGGATTTTGGTTAATCCATAGAATGCCAATATTTAAAGGTAAGGTCCCCAGGTCAATCAGCTAGAAACCATTCCCAGAAGTTGATACTAATCAAATTTGTTCATGCAATTCAGTGAGTATATTGCCATGATAAGTTTTAGAACAGATGTTTGACACTGAAGAAAGCTCTTTATGGTAGAATTTAAATCCCTTTTGTTCAGTAATGACAAAGATTATTAAAATACACTTTTAGGGGGATGACCTAATTAAGGCACTCGATCAAAACAATCAAAACAGCCGCCTCCTTATAGCCTTCCTAAGTATGAGGTTTCTCAGCCTCTCAATGTAACCCTGATGAAAGCACAGCATGAAGAATGGATGAAATTATGATCTCGGCTGAGAAATTAGCCTTAAGCAGTTGTTAATAAAGGCAAATAGAATTTTACAAACCAACATATAAACTTTGCAAGGGTTATTTTATTGCTTTCTGCACCAAGGTAAAGTAGATTGATATAATTACCTCCCTTATATTCTTATGTAATTCATTTTTTCAAATCTTGGTTAATGATGGGAGGTCTAAAAATTAGAACAGATTGAATTTGGCTATTCTTTTAGCTTGAAGCTGCTTGATCCTTGATTAAACTGTTTTTTTTTCCTGACAGACATTAAAATTCCTTGCGCTCTCCAACCCCATGATTTTTGCACAATAGAAAGGACGACGTTGATTTTCCCTGAATGTTCCTGTTTTGAGGTGAATAGTGGAGGACACGGGAATATTGAAGAGTGTATTACCCACACACATATGCACACAAACACACACACACTGACTCACCTACTACATTCCTTGTTGTTGTTGTTATGTGCAGTCAAGTCAGACCCAACTCATAGAGACCCCTCCTTGGGTTTCCGAGGCACTATCACTACGGAAGTAGATTGCCCCATCTTCCTTCCGAGGAGTGGCTGGTGGGTTTGAACCATCAGCCTTCTGGTTAGCAGTCAAGTACCTTAGCCACT
>NW_006921655.1:7658737-7659510 GCF_000298275.1 Orycteropus afer afer | reverse complement strand
TTGAACCGCCAGCCTTCTGGTTAGCAGTCAAGTGCTTTTAGCCACTATGCTACCAGAGCTCCTTTGTAAAGCATAGGGTGAGCAAAAAAGAAGAAAACCCTCAAGGGAATGGATTGTTACAGTGGCTGCAGCAGTGTACTCAAACAAAGCCACCACTGGGTGGCGCAGGACTGGGTGGTGTTTTGTTCCGTTGTACAGACATAGGGTCCTTATGAGTAGGAATCACCTTGATGGCACACCTAACAACAACAACAACAACAACAAGGTCATTAAACAAGCAAGCCATTAGGAAAAAATTTTGTTTTTAATGTCTTATAGCAAACACTTAGGTACAAGCAATCTGATCTTGCTTATCAAGAATGTATATCCTTAGAGGGGTGATTCTGGAAGTGAAGGTATATAAAAGAAAGAATACATAAATTTAACAAAGTTCCTCCCAGTTTGTTCTTACTTTTCAATATTGTTTTGACCATTCAAGTCTCTTTTTAATTCCACATGAATTTGAGATTTAATTTCTGCAAAAAGAAAAGCCTTTGGAATTTTTATATGGATTGCATCCAATCTGTATATCATTTTGAGTAATATTGCCATCTCAAAAATATTGTCCTCCAATCTATGTACAAGAGATGTCTATTTTCTTAGGTCTTTAAATCTGTTTCAGTAATGTTTTATAGTTTTCACTGTACACATCTTTTACCTGTTGTTGTTATGTGCCGTCGAGTCGGCCCCGACTCATAGTGACCCCTCCTTGGGTTTCTGAGGCAGTATCACTA
>NW_006921655.1:7654128-7658637 GCF_000298275.1 Orycteropus afer afer | reverse complement strand
GGGTTTGAACCATCAGCCTTCTGGTTAGCAGTCAAGTACCTTAGCCACTATGTTACCAGTCTGAAATTCATCATTTTATTGACATAGGCATTTCATGTTTAAAGTACTATGCACTGTTGTTGTTGTTGTTATGTGCCGTGGAGTCAGATCTGACTCATAGAGACCCCTCCTTGGGTTTCCCAGGCAGTAACCCTACGGAATTAGATTGCCCCATCTTCCTTCCAAGCAGTGGCTGGTGGATTTGAACCACCAGCCTTCAGGTTAGCAGTTAAGTGCCTTAGGCACTATTCTACCAGAGCTCCCAATACTATGCATAGAACAGTTTAATTTAAAATGACACTTTTACCTAAGGAAAAGTAAGGACCACAAAATAAACAGTATAAAAAACATCTTTCTACAAAGCTACTGTTGTCCTCAAGAATATGTCAGGAATTGAACTCTTGATTATGTGATTAATTATTTTAATTAATATATATATATATTTTTAATTTTAGAGTGAATGTCGCAATTCATTCTAATTTAGAACATTTCACTGTTGGTGAAAATATATCTCACATGTCATTAAGATGAAATTTAAGTGTATCCTTATATGGTTTTTGCAGCCTGGACATTTTAACTACATTTATATAATAGTCTCAGGTTTGAATATTGTATTTGTTAACCAGAAAATTTCTTGGTAGAGTTAACATTTTTACTGTTGTTTTTAATAGGATATAATCATATCAAGCCAGACTAGGAAGTAGATTGTTTTGCAATTATAATGAGGCTAATAAAAGTTTCTTAAAACATCTACTAATACAAATTGTGGTGTTGCTCCTTTGTAAATTAACTCTTTGAAACTTATGTGAGCTGAGGTCTTTCTCTGTGATTTAAATCCTTTCAGCTAGGTCAGAAATGCTACAATAAAGAAATATTTCAGTCACAGATCTTCATTGGGATCATTCATTGGGATTCCCCACGGTGAAAATGAAATCCAACTTTTCACTAAACAAGTTCACTAAACAAGAATTCTGTATCCTTCTATTATTTCCTTTACAGATTTTCAACCAAAACCACTTAAGCAAACCTATCAGAATGTATGTGAAATTGCTGTTCCAATAAGACATCTGTGAAAAGTTAAAATAGTCTTATCAATTAAAAGCTTATGACTACAGGTCATAATATTTTGCTTCCGTGTAGAGTTAAGGCTGATACTACCTTTGAAAGCTATTAACCATGCAAGTGACCATCTTTACACCCAGGAAATCACTGTTAGCTTACATGTTAAAACAAATTCTCAAAATAAGAGTGAAATCTATATCATTAGTAAAATAAATCTGGTAAGAAACAATCTTGTAAATGAGCTGTAGCTTTAAAAACATACCATTGCCTATTCCAAAAAGGAATCTTCCCGAGATCAGAGGCCTATTAAAAACCAGAAATGTTAGACATCTGTTGCTGTGTTGCATGAAGGCAAAGATAGAGATATATTAGTACCATATGTGAAGGAATATGATTCCAAAATCCAGCTTTGCTGGTACTTCCCAAAATAAGTTTCTAGGTTTATAGAATAAATAAAATCAAAGATAAATGATGTTTTTTTTTTTTTTTGTAGCAGAAACCACATCTTAAATATTAAGCAATCCTTCTATCAAAAAATATGTCTCAATATAAGTAACATGTTATAGCTTTTTTTTTTTTTTTCCAAGTTTCTCCTTGAAGCAGATTGCATTTATAGGTAAAATAAAGCATATATTCACAGATAGTACATGGGAAAACTCTTTAGAACAAATGATTTGTGGGGGAAATACTCAGGAGTGAGGGCTAACGCTGAAATTCGATCTAATTTTATTTGCTATTATACAATTAGGAGCTCTGGTAGCATAATGCTTAAGGCACTTGACTGCTAACCAGAAGGCTGGAGGTTCAAATCCACCAGCCACTCCTTGGAAGGAAAGATGGGCAATCTACTTCTGTAGTGATACTGTCTCAGAAACCTAAGGAGGGGTTGCTATGACTTGACGGCACATAACAACTACATCAACATTATACAACTAGTTCCTGATCCTTTTAAAGTTGAATGGTGATCAAGATTTGCTTCAGAGGAGAGCAGGGCCACGTTACTCCATGGTGCACCAGTAAAAGCCAAAAAGTATCATTAACAGACCACAGTGTTGACTACAAGAGCAGTGATGGTTCAGTGGTAGAATTTGTGCCTTAGATATGGGAGAACCAGTTTGATTCTTGGTCAATTCACCACAAACACAGCCACCACCTGTCTGTCAGTGGAAGCTTGGATGGAGCTGTGATGCTGAACAGGTTTCAGTGGAGCTTCCAGGCTAAGATGGACTAGGAAGAAAGGCCTAGCAGAAAATCAGCCAATGAAAACTCTGGATCACAATGGTCTGATCTGCCAACGATCATGAGGCCATGGCACACGACCAGGTAATGTTTTATCATACATGGGGTCACCATGAGTCAAAGGCTGACACCAGGTAGCTAACAATAGTGTTAAATCTGCTTGAGACTTCTCAACTTGGGTTGGGACTTGGATTGAGTGGTGGCTACAAGGAAAGAGGGGGCTTTAAATGAGCAAAGGAAAGCTTAGAAGTCTAAAGAAAGGGATTCTTTCTTTTAACAGACTAAAAGAACAGGGAAAATTATCAACCTTTCCATTCACAAGTGAGGGAGGTGGGGTGGAGATGGGGTTAATAAGAATTGGAATTAGATTTTTTTTTTTTTTCAGGGACAAAAAAATGAAATAGTTGAATTGGTCCAGCAGTGCTCAAAATGAGGAAGTAGCTGAGGCACTATCTAATTTAGGATAGCTCACAAACCTCATAAAACACTGATTAATCTAACTAATCTTGTGTAATCACATTGTTTCTGAAGTAATAACTAAACCTATCTTTAAGAGAAGAGAGGGTGGTTTCCTTAATCAGTTTATAGCTATAATGTTCAAATAGGAAAATAGTCTTAGGGGGCAAATATCTCAGTGAGTAGATACAGTAACTAGATCTAGAGTCAGTAGAAGCAAGAAGTCTATACTCATGAAATTAAAGCTGATTTATTACCAAGGGACTCTCTTCTGGAAATGAGAAAAGGAGAAACTGCTGTCTTCCTAGGGTATGTGCATTAATGACATTGTGTAGGAAAAAGAGGGGCTCTCGAGGAAGTTCATATCCCCAGGACTTTATAACTAGCTTATCCATTTTGAGGAGCATACTGTATTTTCTACCATGATGGGAAACTTATAGGGGAACACATCTGTATAGCATCTGTAAAAAGGAATTACAGAAGAATATTCAAAGCCAATTTTCCAGGATGATGTTCATCAGAAGATAGAAAAGCATTATTAAGTTGACTTAAGTATACTTATGGGAAAAGAAAAAAAAACTTTAGTTATTTGGATTTAGTGCAACCAGGTATATATGGAAGATGAGAGACAGAAGAAATGGATGTGCTGTCCTTGCTTACTTATATGCAGGTTTTCTTGGCATGTTACTTGGTATATTAGTCAACTTCTTTAGGTTATGCTGAAATAACAAAATCTTCAACTCTCAACAATAAATGTTTAATGCTTACTTAGGTTACTTGTTGGCTGGAGACAGATGACTATAGCTGTTCCACAGCTGTGCCCATAATGATATCTTTTTCAGGGTTCAGATTGAATGAGCAGCTTCACTCTGGAATATTCCATCTTCATTGTCAGAGGGCTAGCTATACCATGAAGTGGCTCTCAAAGTTTCTCAAAGTGTTTCTGCTCACTTTTCATTATCCAAGTAAGTTCTATACCACGATTGATATCCATTAGGTGGGAAAGTACACTACTCCCCACAGCAATGGGAAGTGATGGATAATGCTTTAGTAAGAAAGATAGAGAATTGTTTAGACCACAAATACATTCTATCACGAATGGAAATGTTTGCTGTAACCAAGAAAAAAATAAGTTTGACTTTCTTAACAACTAATACCAAAGATCTTAAAAAGAAAGCACTTTTACCCTATTTAAATTAAGAATGTCTAAGGATTAAATTGTCACTGACCAATTCCTTAAGAAATGGATTGCCAGATCCAAGAAGCTGGATTATTTGGAGACTATAGCATAAGAATTGGAGGAAAACTCATTAATGGCCTTCACAATGCAGATGACACAATCTTGCTTGCTGAAAGTGGAAGAGGATTTGAACACTTACTGATGAAGATCAAAGACTTCAGTATGGATTATACTTCAACAAAAAGAAAATAAAAGTCTTCATAACTGGAGTAATAAGCAACATCATGATAAATGGAGAAAGGAATTAAGTTGAGACTTCCAGTAAGATGGAGGAATAGGCAGACAAGTGACACAGTCCCTTTTCAACAAAGAAAAGAAAAACCAATTGACAGAGATACAGAAGATAATCCTGGAGCCCTGAGATTTGAAAGGAACTATACAGAAGTGGATTAGGCACCAACTAGGGGAAAAACCTGAATGAAAATAGGACCTAAGAAGAGGCTCTGTTTGCCAAGGTTGGTAGGGACATACAA
>NW_006921655.1:7642127-7650338 GCF_000298275.1 Orycteropus afer afer | reverse complement strand
ACCTTCCTTCCGAGGAGTGGCTGGTGGGTTTGAACCGCCAGCCTTCTGGTTAGCAGTCAAGTGCTTTAGTCACTATGCTACCAGAGCTCCTTTTACCTACTTAGTTAAATTTATTCCTAAGCATTTTATTCTTTTGTGCACCATTATAGGAGACCTGGTGCTACAACAATGAAATGCTTGGCTGCTAACGAAGCCATTGGTGGTTTAAATTCCTGAGCAGTTCTTCTGGAGAAAGATCTGGTGATCAACTCCTGTGAAGGTTACAGCCAAGAAAACCCTATGGGACAATTCTACTCTGTCATCTGGAATTTCTACTGATTAGAGTTAACTTGATGGCACCACCACCAACATACTATTGTAAATGGAATTATTTCTTTAATATCCTTTTCAGATTATTCATTGTTGGTGTATAGAAACACAACTGATTTTGTGTGTGTGTATGTGTGTGTGTGAGTGTGTTAATCTTGTACCTTTCCCAAATTAGTTTATTACCTCTAGCAGTTTGTGTGTTTGTGTTTGTGTGTGTACTTTTGAGATTTTCTATATATAGGATCATGTAGAGATAGTTTAAATTCTTTTTTTTTCAATTTGCATGCCTTTTATTTTGTTTACTGCCTAATTACTCTGCTAGAATTTACAGTGCAATTTGGAACAGCTGTGGTGCAAGTGGGCATCTTTGTCTGTCCGTGATCTTGGGAGCAAAGCTTTTGTTCTTGTTACCTAGTGCCACTCTGACAAAAATACGCCACAAATGGGATGGTTTGAAAAAAACAGGAGTTTATTCTCGTACAGTTCAGGAGGCTAGAATTCCAAGTTCCAAGTGCCAGGCTCAAGGGGCTCTGTGAAAGCCCCTTGACTTGGGCTTCAACTCTGCCTCTTGTTCCCGGCCCACTGAAGTTAGAGGCATCTCTTCACTTAGGCAGCTACTGGCTGCTGAGGCTGACAAGCCCAAGGTCAACAAATAAAATGGCACAGTCCTGATGTTACCAAACCACACAGTAGGCCACTGATTCAAGTCCAGTGAAAGTGCCAGGATTGGCAGAGCATGGCAGGCTGCTGAACAATGACTTGGCTACATGCAGGGTTCAAGCATGGCATAAATTAGATACCATTCCCTAAGCTGCTTCTTATATACGGGAAACAGACCATTTCCCTAAGCAGCTACTCAGCTACTCCAATAGACATGGAGTTAATTACTAATCTTACCATGGGGCATAACTACATCCAGCTGTCCAGCCACTCCACCAGGCCTAGCCAAGTTGACACACAAACTGAATGACCACAGCTTTCAATCTTTCATCATTTAGTATAATGTAGTGGTGTTTCTTTTTTTTATATAAATAATCTTTATTTTATTAACATTGTAAAGTTAATTTTAAGCACTAGTCTTATGGATAGAAAAGAAAATTCACTAGACTACTTTATTCCTTACATTTCAAGTTAACATAAGTAGGAAAGAGATTTTATTCATTTATTCACATCACTCATCTGGTCATTCATTATTATAAAGCAGGTTAAGAGTTACCTATCTGCTCTTGTCCTCAGTTTCCTTATATGACAAAGGAGGATTATTATGTTTTTATATTGAGTATAAATATTTGGAATAATATCTAACAGAATAAATGCTCAATAACTGTTGGCTATTATTTTTAAACTTATTGTCCACTCCACAGTTTTGGTCCTATAGCCAACCCGAAGGAGCCCTTGTGGGGTAGTGGTTAAGGCTTGGCTGCTAACCAAATGTCAGCACTTCATACCCAAGAACTGCTCAGTGTGAGAACGATAAGGCAGTTTGCTTTTGTAAAAATTTCAGCCTTGTAAACCCTATGGGGCAGTTCTACTTTGTTCTATAGGGTTTCTATGAGTCAGAACTAATTCAATGGAACAGGTTTGTTTTTTGGTTTTATAACCAGCTATGCCAGTGGTTTGGAGAGCAATGAACATAATAGAATGAAAAGAAAATGAGCCAAATATGAGAACTTTTGGTTCTTTTTGAAATGGTCTTTCCTTAAACCCCATTCTCAATAGCATAACATTTCTTAATTTGGGCAACAGATCTTTTCTCAATCTTAGGTAAAATGTAAAGAAAAAAAAAAATTAGAGAATTTTGCTAGGTAAATATAGGTAAAAACTAAGCCTATTGCATGAGTAGTACTTGAAGATAATTCCTTCCAAGCAGATATTTGGTCCTAAACTCCACTATTTTAAGAAATTTTTATTTTCATTAAGAGATTAAAAAGTAAACTTAAGTCACAAAAACAAAAAAACGTCAAATTCACTGCCATCCAGTCAGTTCCAACTTATAGCGACCCCTGTTGGGTTTCCAAGGCTGTAAATCTTTATGGAAGTGAACTGCCCTATTTTTCTTCCATGGAGCAGCTGATGGGATTGAACCACTGACCTTTTGGTTAGCAGCCAAATGCCTTAACCCTATACCATAGGACCGCCTTTAAACAATAAAAGGCAAATGCAATTAACCAAAACTTTTAAAAGGACATTTTTTTTGTCTGAAGTGATTTATTTGCTAATCCAGATTCAATTGATGAGTGTGAGTTGGATACCTATCTACTCTGCTTGGAGGCATAGCCAGAGAGATTTCAGATGAGTAAAGAACCTTCCTTCAATAGGATCATAATCTAGTCAAAGGGTTAATTTTAGTACACAGATTGATAACTAGACTGAAGCATTAAACTATTTACAAAGAAATCGCCATGCTCTCTAATAACTGATGTTCTGGTTAACTGGCTTTCTGAAAAACAAACACTTCTTGATTTTTAGTGTTTGCATTTCCATGGTATAAATGCTCCTAGCATGGCTGATTTCAAGCTGTCAACGGTTTGACAACTGTCTCTTAAAGTTCTTGGATATTTATTTAACAATTGGAACTTGTGAACTGGCAGAAGCCAGCTCCAACAGATAATCATGCCACTTTGATGGCCTCTGCAATTATTAATCTTAAAATTCCCTTTTCTTCTGGCCTGGCTAATTTCTGTACAAATCTTAAGCTCCCACTCATGCTAACTGCTTTAGGAAGCCTTTCCCAGAAAACCCAACTCTTAGCATTTCATTTTCTTTCCTTTCTTCCTCATTTCTCGCTGAGACCCTTTGATTTAACACACCACTTATCACATTACACTGAAAGCACCTGTTTGCTCATCTGCCTCTTCCAGAGACTTGTGAACAACTGGAGTCAGAATTTGCAAATTATCTCTAATTCCTCAGTGCTTGGCACAGTTCCTGAATTGTAATAAAAACAAAATCAACACATTTATGAAAATAAAAACCATGGGAGAAGTATTACATGCTCTTAGTGCCCAAAAGAGAACAGAATCATTTCTGACGAAGAAAGGCATCATGGAACAGATGGCACATAAGGATAGGCTTGAAAATGGATCAAATTTCTATCAGGAGGAACTTGGAAAATGGGGAGAGTTTTCCATGAAGAAAAAAATGGTTTGAATACAAAGCTCAGGGACAGGACTGTGAGGCTCACTCAGAGAAAATCTGAATCATCCACTGTGGGAGGAGTGTGGGTTACAGGTTGGACAGAATAGTGGAAAACCAGTCTGGTTGGGGTTATAGAACAGAGGATTCTGAAGGCCTGGATGAGGAGCCTGCATTTAATTAGGTAAACAACAGGGAGTCATTGAAGGTTATTGAGGCAGGGAATTATAAAACTAGACATAAGCTTTAGGATAATTATTCTGACAGAAGAGTGAAAGAGACTCTTACAAGGAAAGAAGAGGTAAAAGAACCATATGAAAAATAAGGAGAATCTGAACTAATGGGTTTTACTGAAGGTATAAAAAGAAAATAATTAATTTAATGGCTATCATATAGCTAGAAATTTTAGAGCAGAGATGTATCAGCTGTATTGTTTTTTACTTTAAAATATGACTGAGTAATCAGCAGACAGGTCCAAACGACAAGAACAGACTTGTCCAGATCCTGGATCTTTAAATTGTTTCCTTCCTCATTTTCTTCCTTTCCTTCCTTTCTTCCTTCTTTTATTTCTTCCCTCCTTACTAATTTCTTTTCTTTTTCTCTCCCTCCTTCCTTCCCTTCATTTCTTCTTCTTTCTCCTTTAAGTTCCCCTCCTGTTCCACTCCCCTCTTTGTTCTTTCTCTCTTTTAATTTTAATAAAATTTTGAAAAAAAAGTTTTCTCTTTCACAGGAGTGATAGTCATAGCCAGTATCACTCTGTTTCTTTTCACTATTTCTTATCAATACAATAATTATTTTTACATTTTAAAAATGGCATACACTATCATTAGTCTTTGCATGTTCCAAGTACTGTGGAATAAATCTTTCCATCAGCTCTTTAAAAACATTATGCAAAATAATGTATCATTATATATTGGTGAATCTAAAAATAAGTTTATAAACAAAAATCAGAATCATGCATCCAACTCTGGGTTATAAAAGCCAGATGACATAAGTAGTAATTCTCCTGTAGCATACCATGTAATTACAAACAAGCTCTCTCCCTTGACTTGATCATAAACTTGCTCTTCAAAGCAAATGCATATACTTTGATTTAATCTTTAATGGAGAGGTCATCTCTGAATTACAAAAATCCCAAGCAAGAGGTGTTCTATCTCAATTTTCATTACAAAAGCACTTTTAATTTAGAGATGATCAATATAGATAGGCTGTCTTTCACAATTACTTTCTTTTGCAAATTATATATTTTTTAATTTCTAAAGGTTAGATTATGAATAGCTCACAGGCAGTTCATAGATCAATTTGTGATGTTATGCACCAAAAATGCACTAAAAAAATATCATATGTGGTGTTTTATTTTTTTCAGTAGAGCCACATATTAAATAAAAGAAATTTAATGAATCATTAAGGTCTAAACCCCGTACCCCAAACACAAAACTTTAGATAAACAGTGAACTACAGTCCATTGAGACTTGATGGTACAATAATTTCTATTAGTTTATTTTTATTTCCATGATGAAAAGAAATGAGAATTCATAGCAGGTGTCCTTCTGGCCTAAATCCTCTTCAGTTATCATTTTTTCTGTGAATCCTTCTTTATTGTGCTTATCTTGTTTCTATATCAATATTTATTAAAAAAAATTCATTATCCTGTTTATCATATTATATTGAAACAATTTGTGTACACATGTGTCTTTCCTTGAAAACCCCCATGACTGGAACAAGGCAGAGCCCAGCACAGAGTAGGCCCTCCAAAAAGACTTGTTAAAATGACTTAGTGTGTGCCTGCATTGACTTTTTGCTGTGTCACAAGTATGCATGCACTATTGCACAGCCACTATTACACCCCATTTACCCACAACATCTAGGAAAGAAATATTAGCCATTTCATTATGAAACCACAAGAACTCATTAGTAGAGTAGAGCACACTTAAAATCCAACAACAATATAAAGTGTGGCAATAAACAGACACTATTTTCTTAATGCACAGCTTAGGTGTAGAATTTTTGAGGTTAATGCTAGACTCATTTTATTGAATATGGATAAAATGCCAATGGGAAGGAAATGCTCCAATACTTAAGACATGCAATTAAAAAGCATAATTGGTTGTGTCAGACTGCTGCAGCAAGCTAATGTTAGATAAAGGTGAAAGTTTCAGTCCCAAATCAGCCTATCAAAGGACAGGTCATAGTGTGAGAGTAGTTGTCAAGGCTATGCTTTACAATCACAATGAATTATGGTGGAGCAAAGACTTTCAATTAGTGGGACAAAAATGTAACTTTCTTCAACAGGGATGTTGAGTATAATGCCAAAGAAAAAACTCAAGGAATAAATTAGACAGTTAATTCAGTAAATGCACACCTGCTGGAAAGATGAGTAGCCATAAAATCAAGCCTATAGAGATATCACCTCCTAAATGTGTTCTGAGTTTTCCAATAGGTAATACAGTAGATAATAGTTCACCTACAAGTCAGCCATCAGGGTAACTGATCATACTATTCAGAAGATAATCATGTTCTCTAATCATTATTATTCAAGGGGAGTCAGGGGAAAGGAAAGGATCGTCCCTTCCTGGTACAGCTTCTATATGGTGACATTTGTGGGAGACATATTCATTCACTCACGGCTGGTATTCAAATCACCATCTTTTATTGTGATTTTTGGCTGCAATGAATTATCTGTAGATGGTTTGGAGTTGTTGCAAAAGATAATACATCTTCTGAAAGGAAAAAAAAAAAAGAAGAAGAAGAAGATTAAGCTTTATGGGAAGAGAAGCTCTTTTCCCATAAATGATGAATCAATCCATTATATTTGTGATAATCAATGTCCTGGATCCTCTTCATGTCAAGGTGGGGGGAGGGAAAAACCTTAGTGAAATGGCCAATCATTATTAATTCATTCATTGCACTAGTATTAATCATGAGGAGCTAATGTGATATTAATGTGACTATAATGCAGGCTTCAATAAGAATTTCACTCAAGAATAGAAACATGCTATAGATTTTATATTTTAAGTTAGTTACCTAACAAGTGCTTTTTAAAGATTTTAAGGGAGGAAAATAACTTTTTACAAGCTCTGTACTTTAACATGAAATCAAGGGGATTTATACTGAAGACACAATGGTAAATTTCCTGGTTGCCCAAGGGTTGTCTGAGAGACAGTCAGCACTTCTGATGGTGAAATGTTATTCCAGGAAACATGCATTGCTGAAGCTGCTGGGGCAGGAGTTGTAGCAGAGGCAAGTTTCTGGGAAGAGAATCCAATCTCTGATGATGCCTGTAATTTCTTGAAAGGAATTTGAGGGACAAGAATAAGTAGGGGAACAAAACCTGACTTTTGATCTTGGATTTGAGAATTTCTGAAATAACATTAGCCCAACCTCTTCAAATGTGTAATGAAGATTCAAATCTGAAGGCTCTATGGCAAAAAGTAATCCCAATTCAACAGACCTAAAGCTGTAAGTAGTCAAGAAAAAGGTGACCAGTATCTATTCCTGCTGTCTCAGCCTTAGTTCAGGCCACTTTCTTGCTAGAGTACCCAACAGCTGGGCAACTAGACAAGCTATCAAGGCTGCCGAGCTAACAAGCTCCATCATGATTTGATCTGTCTATGTTTTCTAGCAGAGTGCCTAAGGCACTTGACTACCAACCAGAAGGCTGGTGGTTCAAATCCACCAGCCAATCCTCCGAAGGAGGGTTGGGCAATCTACTTCAGTAGTGATACTGCCTCAGAAACCCAAGGAGAGGTTGCTATGAGTCAGGTCCGACTCGATGGCACATAACAACAACAACATGCCTTCACTCATCTCTTGCCGTACATGTCAAATTCAAAGGCTAAGATGTCCTGACGGGAGAAATACTGTTCCTCACCTATCTGCCTTGACCATACCATTTTCTCCACTTAGAATCTCCTTTCACCACACCTCAAGCTAGCTTCCTTCTTATGTTTTAAACCTCAAGTCAAACCTCATTTCTTCCAGGAAGCCCTCTTTGCTACTAATTTCCCCTGCCTCATTTCTGTGCTCTCAAAAATTTTTGTGCACATATTTATTGAGATAATTATTACACAGTTTGAATGATTATTTTATATTCCTCTTCTACTCTCCTATGATTTTCTCACTTAGGTATGTTTCTTATTTATCTTTGTACCTTTCTACTTAGCTGAGTACCTGTCTCTTAGTAAGTAACTCAAAAGATTTTAAGTGAATGAACAACTGGATGAATGAACGAACAAATATGTAAACACCATAGACTTGAACATAGGCCAATTATGCCTAAGGCATTTGACTTCTGACAAGAAGGTTAGCAATTCAAATCCAACCAGCTTCTCCATGGAAGGAAGATGGAGCAATCTACTTCCATAAAGATTTTCTGTTTTGGAAATCCAGTGATAGTTGCTATGTCAGAATCAACTCAGAGGCAATGAGTTTTTTGGAGGCTTTGTCATGCTAGGGTCATCAGTAGCCAGCCATTTAATCTTATTTTTCTAGTTTACTTCTTCAATATGTTGTCTGTTTTGCCATTTATTTACCTTATTTTTTGTAATCTTCAATGCTGCCCTTTTATAATTCAGCCAATTCTCTTCTGCTTTAACTAAGTTTATATTACCATTAATTTTTATCTTTACCAAAAAAGCATTTCTTCTATGGATTATGTATGTCTATATCAGGGATAGGAGCTCTGGTAGCATAGTGGCTAAAGCACTTGACTGCTAACCAGAAGGCTGGCGGTTCAAACCCACCAGCCACTCCTTGGAAGGAAGGTTG
>NW_006921655.1:7640799-7642027 GCF_000298275.1 Orycteropus afer afer | reverse complement strand
AAGGATTGAGAGACAGACCAAGGAAAACACAGACAAAACCCTAGAAGAATTTCAGAAGAAAGTACAAGAACAAAATGACAACATAAATGAAAAATTAGAAAAGATTCATAATCTAAAGATAGAAATCCAGATTAATACTAAATTGTCAGAAATAGATAAAACATTGAAACATCAAAAGAGTAGAATTGATGCAATGGAAGACAGAATCAATGATACTGAAGACAAATACCTAAATACTTCTTTGGAAAGGGATCAATCAGAAAAGAAGATCAAAACAAACTGAAGAAAGCCTAAGGTTCATGTGGGATACCATCAAAAGGAATAACCTATGTGTCATTGGAATTCCAGAACAGGATGAGAAAAATAAAACCCCTGAGAAAATTGTCCAAGATTTATTGGAAGAGAACTTCCCTGATATGATGATAGATGAGAATATTTCCATTCAAGAAGTCCAACAAACCCCAAACAGAATAGACCCCAAAAGAAAATGACCCAGACATATCATCATCAAACTTACCAAAATGAAAGACAAAGAAAGAATCATGAGAGCAGAATGGGAAAAATGAAAAATTACATACAAGGGACAACCAATAACACTAAGCTCGGATTTCTCACAAGAAACCATGCGGGTGAGAAGACAATGGGGTGGTATATGTAAAACACTGAGAGAGAAAAATTTCCAACCAAGAATTAAATACCCAGCAAAATTGTCCCTCAAATATGATGGTGAAATTAGGACATTTCCAGATAAGCACAAATTAAGGAAATTTGTTAAAACCAGACCAACCTTACAAGAGATGCCAAAGGGAGTCCTTTGGACAGAGAGGCAACAACAGCCAACAACAACTGACCATTAACACACATGATGATATAACCCAGAAACCAACCCAGCTATGGAAGTATCCACAGTAAATAAGCCTACAAGATTGCACACAGGGAACTAGAGACATCAATTGACAAATGAGGACAACTACTAACCAAAAAAAGGGAAAAAACTGTGTTGTTACAGAACTTCTAGATGGTAGGGATGTCAAGACAACAAGATATAACGGATTGTTCTAAACTTGGGAAGAAAACTATAAATCACAGGGTAACCTCAAAGAAAAATTATAAACCTTCACATCAAAATAAAAAAGAGGACCAGCACAAATATTTGTTGTTGTTGTTGTTATGTGCCATTGAGTTGGACCTGACTCATAGCGACCCCTCCTTGGGTTTCCGAGGCAGT
>NW_006921655.1:7634579-7638160 GCF_000298275.1 Orycteropus afer afer | reverse complement strand
GGGGTTCAAACCCACCAGACACTCCTCGGAAGGAAGATTGGGCAATTTACTTCCACAGTGATACTGCCTCAGAAACCCAAAGAAGGGTCGCTATGAGTTGGGTCCGACTTGACAGCACATAACAACAACAACAACAATATCAGGTATAAAAACCTTGTAGGTGTATTCTATTGCCATAATCCATGTTTTCTCCATCTATACCACCTAGTCACCAGTCCAGTGAACTCCAATCGTGGTGATCCCATGTGTGTCAGAGTACAATTATCCTTCATAAACTTCTCAATGACTGGTTTTTCTAAAGTAGATCACCAGGTCACTCCCCAAGGTGCCTCTGAGTAGATCTAACTTTCTATTAACAACTGAGTGTATTTACAAAGGGACCCTCTCCATCTGTGAAACTGAAAAACTAATAATTAGTTCCAACTTTTGGATGACAAATGACGTAACAGGCAAAAGGTACTGTTGTAAAACTGTGGTACTAAATAGCAGGCCTCATCCTTTTCCATCCCTCAGGTAGATTTTGTTATACCTTTGAGTAATAAGAGAGAAAACAATGCTTTTTTTATTTGAATCAGAGCTCTCCTAATTTATAGCTATATATATATCTAATAACATACATGTTTTTTTCGTGGGTGTTCCTCAGTCTCCTTAAACTCAACATATCTTAAAAGAGCAAACAAATAAAAAATGGTAACCTTCTTCAATCTTAATTCACCTCTATTGGGAGCTCTGGTGGTGTAGTGCCTAAGGCATTTGACTGCTAACCAGAAGACTGGAGGTTCAAACCTGCCAGGCACTCTTTGGAAGGAAGATGACGCAATCTACTTTCATAGAGATACCACCTTGGAAACCCAAGAAGGGGGTCCCTATGAGTCGAATTGACTCAATGGCAATAAGTTTGGTTTGGTTTTTTGGTTTTCTCTATCTAAATCAATTATATTGGTACTCTCTCAGTGGCTGAAGGCCAAAAATTATGCCATCATTTGGTCAGCTTCCTTCCTTTCTATGGGTCCTCATATTTCATCAGCCATCTAGTGCTATTACTTCTACCTTCAAATTAGCTCTTGAGTGTTTTTCTTCTTTCTAACCTCCAGGGGCTCTATCTTACTTTAGGTCCGTATCATCTTTTTTTCAACACATGCAGCAGCTCTGGAATTAGCCCCCTGTCCTCCAAGCTCTCCTCCCTCTATTATATCCTCCTTACTCTAAAATGCATATTTAATCACATAATTCCCCTTTTTAAGAATGTTGGATGATTACTTTTTATTCTCTACCATGTAAATCCTGAAATCCTTAGGTTAGTACACAAGGTTCTTTCCAATTTATCCCCTAAACAAACTTCCATGCATATTTCATGCCATTGGAACTCCATTATGTATTCTTTGATCACACATAGAATTAGAGTTCAACACTTTTCACTGAGAACACTCTGGGAAGGCAAGAGATATTTGTAGAGGGCCAAGAGTTGTCCTGGGGATGTTATGTGTATTATTTCCTTTTATCCTCACAAAAACTCCATGAAAAGGCTATGTTGTTGTTGTTATGTGCCGTCGAGTCAGCCCTGACTCATAGCGACCCCTCCTTGGGTTTCCGTGGCAGTATCACTACGGAAGTAGGATTGCCCAACCTTCCTTCCGAGGAGTGGCTGGTGGGTTTGAACCGCCAGCCTTCTGGTTAGCAGTCAAGTGCCTTAGCCACTATGCTACCAGAGCTCCCTTAGTCCTATTTTGAAAATAAAACAAAAACAACAAATCTTGGCTTAGAAGTGTTCAGTCTTAGACTTGCTGAATGGAAGAGTAGACATTCTACCTGAGGTCTGTTGTGCTAATTGGAGAGTCTCAAAGCTGCAGTTTATCCACTCTAGTGTGAACTCTGGTGATAAAGTGGTTAAGAAGGCAGTTGGCTGCTAACCAAAAGGTCAGTGGTTCGAACCCACCAGCTCTGCAGAAGAAAGAAGAAGCAATTTGCTTCTGTAAAGATTTACAGCCTTGGAAACCCAATAGGGATCACTGTGAGTCAGAATCTACTCAATGGCAGTAAATTTGGTTTGTTTTTGAGCGTGATCTTGTAAGAGAATTCCTTCTTTCTGGAATAAACTTGGCCCAGCCTACCTTATTACACCTGATAATCTACCTATTTGGCTATTGGTATCAAATTTAATATAATTTCTTCAGTGCAATGTCCCTCATCTTTGCTCTCTTAATACTTCACACATAAATCTGTGCTAACATTTATTCCAACCAATTGCATTTTAGTTACCAAATTGTGCAACTTTCAAAGACAGGGAGAGTATATTACACATAGCTGTTATCCTAGCAACTTAGATGTTGTCTTGCACTTAATAGAAACTCTACACATACTTCCTATGAATGTGTTCCTAGAAAGAAGTTAGCAGATATATGTCTTCCTCTGCAAATTTAGATGTGGGAAAAATTTAAACTTCATTATTTATTTATTTATTTAAATCAAATTAAATATTACCTTAAGTCTTCATCCTACTAAGCTGGTAAGAAACTTAATTTCATCATTTTGGGAGGCCTCTCCACTACCTCTTCTACAGTATCAACAAAAAATCTGGAAAAATGTGATGCCCTGAGGATAGCAAGAAGGCTATTGGCCCTGCTTTTCCTTCCACATGGCTACCTTAGATGTGTCCATTGCCCGACCTACGTGCCTTGCTTACGAGGTTAGGTGTTTCTAGTGCTTGTGCCGATTCTGTAATGCAGATCATGGCTGAGGAAGGGGGAATAGTTCTTGGGGCTCTATCTTTCTATATGTATCACGTAGTCATTCCCTTCTGAGGTTTTGCCCTCTCCCCTGCAGAATTCTTAGTTTTGGGGAACATCCCACCCTCTCCTGACACTTTCATACCACTCATCCACCGCAATATAGTTGGAACTTTCCTCGAACCCTCAAGCTAACATGATCCCATCATAGAGTTAATGAACTGAAGCTGTCAGAAAAAGAAAGAGTGAAGTTTTGTTTATTTGTCTTTTGCTTTAGGTCCTGGAACACAGCCACATCTAAGGAGCTACTTTCTTTGACTGAGAGAAAAGGAAGAATACAGAGAACAAAAGTCTGACAGTGTTCATTCTTTCTGATCCCTCTCAACTGTGAAAATAAATCACAAGTTAATACCTTCATAAATTATCTTGTCACAACTGTCTATACACTTATTTTGGACACCCCTATAGTATATTATTTTTTGGGGAAGATGATAGTACAGTTAAGTAGTTAAAGTCTGAGCTCTGGAGGTATATTGCCTTTGGTCAAAATCCACTAATTCACTACTTAATTGGTTTATCTCTTGCTCTTTCCCCATATGTAAAATGGTTATAATAATAGTGCCTTCTTCATAAGTTGTGTGATTATTAAGTTAGTTAATGTAAGTGAAGCCCTAAGAACAATGCCTGGCATATAGTAAATTCCTTAACAAATTAACTACTCATTCTATACACTAAATTCTTCAGATATCTAATCCAATATCATGGCCTCATCACTTTGTGGATAACTCACAAATCAAAAATTAAAAAAAAAATCTCTAATGTATTTCCTAAACCTGAATTTCAGATTTACAAATG
>NW_006921655.1:7558314-7628015 GCF_000298275.1 Orycteropus afer afer | reverse complement strand
CCAGCATTTGTTATTTTCTGTCTTGTTGAACTTTGTTACTAGTGCTGGAGCAAGATGGTATCTCATTGTCATTTTGATTTGCATCTCTCTAATAGCTAATGATTGTGAGCATTTCTTCATGTCTGTTGGCTGCTTGAATATCATCCTTGGTGAAGTGTCTATTCATGTCTTCTGCCCATTTTTTAATTGGATTGTTTGTGTTTTTGTTATTGAGGTGTTGGAGTTTTCTATAAACTCTTGAGATAAGTCCCTTGTCAGATGTATCATTACCAAATTTTTTTTTTCCCAATCTGTAAGTTCTCTTTTGACTCTTTTGGAGAAGCCTTTGGAAGCACATAAAAATTTAACTTTTAGAAGGTCCCAATCATCTGGTTTTTCTTCTGCTGTTTGTGCATTTTGAGTTATGCTTGATAGTCTATTTATGCCATATATTAGGGTCCTTAAATTTACCTCTAGATTTTCCTTGAGGAACTGTATAGTTTTAGGTTTGACATTTAAGTCTTTGATCCATCTGGAGTTTGTTTTTGTGTGTGGTGTGAGATATAGATCTTGTTTCATTTTTCTGCAAATGGACATTGCCTGAGTTTTGCTGCATAAAGTTTCTGGTGTAATCACAGCCTTAAAGTATTGAGAGATAACTCAGTTGTCATTGACTTAAAAGTGATGAATTTCAACCTAAATCGAAATATTGACAAACCATATATGCCATTTGAAATGTAGAGTTTTCTTGCCTCTAAAACAGAAGCAGCAAAAACTTAGTATTTGTATATCTGAATTTTAGTAGTGAGTGTAACTTTATAGCTATTAAAAAAAAAAACCTCACTGGCAGAGAGTCAATTCAGACTCATAGCGACTCCTCCTTGGGTTTCTGAGGCAGTATCTCTATGGAAGTAGATTATCCAGTCTTCCTTCTGAGGAGTGGCTAGTGGGTTTGAACTGCCAGACTTCTGGTTAGCAGTCAAGTGCCTTAGGCACTACGCCACCAGAGCTCCCATGGACAAGTCAATATTGTTTCTAGATTTCAGGTTCTTCATTTTTATAAAGTGAAGATTGGGTCACATGACTTCCAAGACCTTGAACGGTTTCAAAATTGCTGGAATAGCACATAAGGTATTATTTGAAATATTTAGCTCTGGTAGCATAGTGGCTAAGACACTTGCCTGCTAACCAGAGGGCTGGCGGTTCAAACCCACCAGCCACTCCTCGGAAGGAAGGTTGGGCAATCCTACTTCTGTAGTGATACTGCCTCGGAAACCCAAGGAGGGGTCGCTATGAGTCGGGTTTGACTCAACGGCACATAACAACAACAACAACATAAGTTAAACAATCTCAGATATTTCATAACATGTTGAATATTTAAAATAATTTTATAGCTATTATTAAAATACATCTGTGTTTAGCATAGCTCATTATTGTAACCTTATACAGTTTTTCTTAGATGAATTGAATGAGCAGCTAATTCAGAGCTTTCTAAATTGGATAAAGAATACACTAGATCCATGGACTATACCAATCTCATAATATCCGAAGGATGATATTATTGATCAATAAAAAATGTCAGTGAAAGGAGCCAAAGAGTGTCAAGGGTTTGATGATTATATTAATTATTACCTTAATGCTTTTCTTTTTCAATGCTGCACACAGATTTAGTTTTCCTACTTGTTGTGCCTAGAATATAGTAAGTTTTATTCTATCTCAGAAGGTGACAGGGTAAAAATGCCCTCATACTACAGCTGGACTTCTCAGTAGGTCATACTTTATTTAGGTTGCAAATCTGGGAAACAAGACAGAATACAGGTAAGTAGGGTCTATTTGTGTGCATACACATGTGCGTGAGTGGGTGTTATTGGCAGGATTTAAAAGAAAAACAATAGTTATAAACATAGGCAATTTACATTTACTTAATTTATAAAGTTGTATCTTTAAACAAGAAAGAATCTTTTTTTTTTTGCTTGCTTGCCTAATTAATGTTTGTGTGTGTGTTTGTATATCCATCCATATGCTCTGCTAAATTTCAATCCTATAGAATTCAAAATAGAAAGTTTAAGCTTAGATGCTCTTTGAAGACTAAGGTGCATGAAACCCATGCCATGGTGTTTTCAATCACCCCATATGCATATGAAAGCTGGACAATGAACAAGAAAGAGAGTTGATATTTTGAGTTGTGGTGTTGATGAGGAATGCTGAAAGCACCCTGGACTGCTAAAAAAAACCTAACAAATCTGTCCTGGAAGAGGTGCGGTCAGAGTGCTCCTTGGAAGTGAAAATGGTCAGACTTTGTCTCACCTATTTTGGTCACATTGTCAGGAGGGACAATTGCCCGAAGAAGGATATCATGCTTGGTAAAGTAGACAGGGAAAAAGAGGAAAGCCTTCAATAAGATGGATTGACTTACTGACTGCAACAATGGACTCGAGTATAGCAAGGATTGTGAGGTTGGCATAGGACTGGGCAGTGTTTCATTCTGTTGCACATAGGGTTGATATGTGTCTGAGCCTACTGGATGGCACCTAACAACAACAGATCAGGGATAATGAGCATACATACATTTTAGTTAACAAAAATACTCATGTACATTTATATATACACGTGTGTGTGTGTGCATATATATCTATACCTACATCTGTATCTATTTTGCCTCTCTCTCTATAGATACATGCACAGAGATCTACCCATATACCTAAGAATATTTTTAAAGAAACTTGTCAAAATCAGAATAGAAATTCAAGAGAGCACTTACAAAATCTCTAAACCTCTAAATGATACCCAGAATATTTTTTTTTAGAAATGGAAAAATAATTATAAATATATTGTGTTAATAAATCAGAAAAGGCACTTGAAATAATCTCATAAAATGTTATAGCTTAAATAATGCCTTTCATCAGTATTCTTTGTTTAACATTTTATGTTTATTGATAAATGAAGATGCATTTAAATAATTCAAAGAAAACATTAGCTGCAAGCAAGGAATTAATAATTGATAGGACTGGAAGGACTCTTTTCACTTGGGAAATAGATAATATTAGCTTAATGTGGGGCTGTAGGAACAGAGGAAATGTAATGGATCTGCCTGCTTTAAACTGATGATGGTTATTGTGGTCTAAAAGTTGCTACAAAGGCAGAAGCGGGACAGCTCGGCAAGTGCAATAGATTTCACTCCTGGAGCTGACAGTGCAAATTGTGGGCTGATGTGCCAGATTTATACATGGGACGAGACCTAATGATCGCAACATATACTAAGGAGATGAAAATAAATAAATAAATAAAATGCAATTTAACCATAATTGGAAAATGGAAAGAAAACCCTTTGAACATATCAAGATGATAAAAATAAAGAGATTTTACTTTTCTCCATTATTGTTCCTGAGGACCCTGGCCAGTTAGAGCATGGATACCTTGTTTGTGACAAGAAACACCCATCATGAGGTTTTAGTTAGCTTCTCCCTGTAGTTTGGGTCACTGTTCCACGTGTATGTGTGGCAATGTCAGCATCTTTGGAGATTAACAGGAGATGAATGCCCTCAGATGGAAGAGGCACATGTTGACTATTTTTATCTCCCCTGTATTTGTGCTTCTCTAAATATTATAGAAAATCAAATCCTACACGTCTGCGAGTTCCAGAGGTCATTCATTTAGCTCTGCTTTCTCCTTTTCTCTCACTCCTAGTCCCTTGGCAAGGAAGTTCTTCTTGAGAGTGTCCAGGGAAAGTTCAAATTATTCTTTAACAAATTCATCTTTGCCATTGGAAAGGTCTCTTTAATTTCTAATCTGGCATAATTTAAATATATGTCTTTAGTAGTTATGTTTAACTCTTGTTAGTCAAAAAGAACATCTAAATACTAACAGATTTTATGAACTATTTCTTGAATTTGTCAATTTGGCCACACACTCATTTGCAAAAAACTCAGATTTGGAACTAGTTTCAGAAAAATGGCTACTTTGCTAAAAGTTCAACTGCTTGCAATGCCCAGTCTCTCTGGGTAGCACAACACACTCAGCTGGAAACTGAAATGTTGGTTCAACTCCACTTAGAGGCACCTAGGAAGGAAGGCCTACTTTCTGAAAATTCAGCCACCGAACACTGTGGAGCAAAATTCTCTGACACATAAGTTGCCAAGAGTCAGAATGCACTTAGAGACACCTGATACATTTCTGTTGCTGATTCTATAGTCTATCCTCCAAAGGCTGATGTGAAATCACAATATTCTTGTATACCGTCCACTCTAAGGAAGCAATAAGACATTTCAAATTTTTTTTTGTTTGTTTACATTTTATAGATCATCTTCCTTCTCTCTCACCTACTCTTCACATCAAATCTATAAAAGAGAGCCTGTTATTAAAAAAAAAAAAAAAAAGGCATGTATTCCCCAAGTTCTGTCTCCTCATTTGAAAAGAATTAGAATGGAATCACAGCATCAAAAGCCTCCTGAGTTCTGGCAGATAAAATAAACAAAAATAGGTGGAGATTTGGCATGATTTTTGTGCTTAATTTTGCTACATCCTTATAAACCAAATAAAACCAAACTCACTGCTGTTGAGTAGAATCTGACTCATAGCAACCCTTCCTTGGGTTTCTGAGGCAGTATCACTATGAAAGTAGATTGCCTAGTCTTCCTTCCGAGGAGTGGCTGGTGGGTTTGAATCACCAGGCTTCTGGTTAGCAGTCAAATACCTTAGGCACTATGCCACATCCTTATAGTCAGATAAAAAGTTTTAGCAAGGAAAAGAAATGGATGAAAGAAGGTATATGTTTATAAAAGAGTCCCTGGGTGGCACAAATTGTTAAGCCTTCCACTACTAGCCAAAATATTGGCAATTTGAGTCTACCCAGAGGAGTCTTTGAAGACAGGCCTGGATATCCACTTCCAAAAGTTCACAGCCTTGAAATTCTTATGGAACACAGTTCATAAGTTGGAGTTGACTTTATGGGAACCAAACCAACAGTCAACAACTATAGGCAGCATAAGACATTTCAATAATTTTTCAGAACTCTACCTGTGTGCCAAGCAATGCATGTGGCACTAGGGAAATTAGTCTAGATAGTACCAGAGTTTGCCCTGAAGGAGCTCACACTCTACCTTGTGTAAGGAGCAGGGAAAGATAAGACAGGAAAAACTGTTTGGGACCAGACCATGAAGAGCTTTGAATCTGACCTCTAGACTACAAGGTTTAAAGTTTTAGATAAAGATTCATATCATTGTATGACTAGAAATATATTTTAGGAACTAGTGGTGGAGAATAATTAGGAGATTATTGTAATGATCTATGCATAAGATAATATAGAAATAGGAACAGACTTATGAGGGAGAAAACTACAGTAGGAGAGATCATCAAAAATTTGGCCATAAATTTGTTAATGTGCATGTGTTTGTAATGGTTTATTTCTTGTAATCTCACAAGCTAAATTTATCTACTCTTCAAAACATGAGAACATCTGATTAAATCTTTATCCTCACCATTGTCTATAAACACAGTAATATTAAAAGAGACTTGATGAGACCTGTCATGGATATATTTTAGAAACTGCTTGGCTGGGTAATGGCCCTTGGCTTGAGAAGGGAAATGAGGGAGTACTACAAAGAATTTTTGGCAATTTGAAAAAAAAAAAAAAAATGAAGTTGATAGATTTTTTTTTTTAAGCCACAAACACAATACAACAACAACAACAAAATACCTAAACTAGCTGTGGTTATTGTTAGCTAATATCGAGCTGGCTCCCAAATCATGGTGACTCATGTACAACTACACTGTTGTTGTTGTTATTAGTTAGTTACTTTCCAGAAATTAAGTCTGTAGAATTGATAAAATATCTCTCCTTTCTGTCTTTACCTTAAACATGACTTGACACAAACAATGAAGATCTATGACATTTATTTTCAAAATTAAAATCTTCAATGCTACCAAAAGAATTAGTCAATCCAGTGAAGCAATTGATTTTACCTGAGGTTGGCACCTGCCAGATCAGTGGGTGAAATTTCTCCCTACTTTTAGTTTGGTAGAATAGTGTAATCCAGTGGAAAACCCCTGGAAGAACAAATTATCAGAATTCAGGTCAATGACTATGAGAATGTTAGAGATGTTTTCCCACACAAATTTTGTCTTCCTGAACACAGTGGGACAAAACCTAAATTTAGTTGAAAAGCATTTTACTTACTCTATGTGAGTCTGCATTTTGGCAACATGAGAAATTACATGAATATTACATTTTATCCAGAATATAGTAAAATTTATATTAATTATATTTTATAGATCTCATAGCAATTGTCTCAAGAAGTAGACTGTGTTTCATATTTTCTATTTGAGTTCATCTTTTCTCTTTTCCTATGCATAATTTCAAGTAGAGTTTGGGATGCTAGGACTAAGCTAATTAATATAATTCAAATAAATATTTTTCAAAAGAAAAAAAAAAAAAGAACATCACTATTACATCCCAAACTACTGTGAATTCTCCACTAGGATACTATGAAACTTTTTCCTTGGCCCTAAAAAAATGATTCTCTCTGTATGGGTGTTTTATTTTAAAAGAAAACCAAATTCCAGGGACCAAGGAGAATACTACATACAATATTTATTGTTTTCTTTTTTTATCTCCTTTTACTTTCAGGTAATTACTTAGCTTTATGCCCTTGCCAGCTGGACTAGAGCCAAGGTTCTTACACAGAACCAGTCAAAACTAATCCATCTTCCCTATTGGAAAGGGTTATGGACTGTCCCCAACTACTGCTCTTTCAATAGGCAAATATATTTGAAAAAGCCTTTTTCAAAAGACCACCATCAGTTAGGAAGACTTTGCTCCTCTCAAATACTATTCTATTTAATACTAGTCATCTAAAAGAGTAGGACTAATTTGCTATCAACAACTTCTGTTGTCAACAGCCTATAATACTGTCACTGCAACAAGGAAGAGGTAGGAGATTATTCCTTTACTTACCATTTTTGAGCAAAATATTCAGAGAGTAAATATATGGCAAAGTAGAACTCAGAAATCAAGTTCCTGATTAAAAAAAAAAAAAAAAAGTTCTCTGTCTTCTGTAGTCAGCAAATAAAAACATTAAAATTAATTAACATCTACGAAATTGTCTCATATTTTAGAATTCTTCAGATAAACTTTTCATCTCTAAAATTTGGAAGACTACCTAAATCTCTAATTCTATTAGCACCCCATACAAAATCTGAGCTAAAGGTTTGTAGAAGCTGAATTTGGATTCAAATAGGAAAAAAGCCACATGGCTTAGTGTTCTCTGGAGAAGCAGAACGAGTGGAATAATTATAGATATATAATATATAATATATAATATAATTATAATACACATTATATATATAATTACATAGAAGTATGACATTTGGCAGCTAACCAGAAGGTCAGCAATTCAACTCCACCAGCTGCTCCATGGGATGAAGATGAATGCAATCTACTTCTGTGAAGATTTACAGCCCTGGAAACTCAATGGGACTTGCTATGAGTCAGAATCAACTCATTGGCAGTAAGTTTGGTATATATACACACACACACGCACACACAAAGAGAGAGAAAGATTGATTGAGATATACATTCCAGGTAAATGGCTCATGCAATTTTGGAGGCTGGAAGGCTGAAGACTTCTGTAGACTTACCTACCCAGATCCATAGGTCAGGTGATGAGAAGAGTACAGGGGAGAGAGAGAGCACAAGTTCTGCCAAAATATGTATTTATATTGCAGAAGCAGACCACACCCCTAAGGAAACTTCTCTTTTAACTGACAGATTACTTCACTGAAGGGGATTACATTACACTATAAAACAGCAGCCAGTCCAATATCTGACCAAACCACTGAGAATCATAGCCCAGCAAAATTTGACACATAAAATCAATAATCATACCATGGAATGAAAGGATCTGAGTTTTAGGTGCTAAATTATCGCTAACTGAAAGTGTCATTGTTCCTTTGGGTCCCAGTTTCAATATCTGCTAAATGAGAACAAAACATCCCTTACTCATGTTCCACATAAAGGGTATTATGAGGATTGATGTAGACCCCTGACTCTATAAATGCCATACACATACTCCAAGGAAGTACTCTAAGGAAGAACTTGAAACCACTAGATAATCACATTGCATCTTACTACAGTATAAATTTTATTATAAAATTTTGTAGAAGAGTTGAAATAGTTTTGAATTTTTCTTTTTAAAATCAAATAAACACAGCTATACCATGAATTTTTCATAAGCTTATAAGATAAAGCATAATACATCAAGGGAAATATTCACTTTTAGTGAACGACTTTGGCCTACACTCCCAGAACTCCAATGTTAGCCATTGATTCTTGTTTGCTGTTTGTGATTCTTGCCTGGACAGTTAGAAAAGCATTTTAAGGACTCACATAAAAACAAAAAAATCCCAAAAACTCACTGTCATCAAGTTGATTTGACTCATCACGACCCCTCCTTGGGTTTCTGAGGTGGTATTTCTACAGAAGTAGATTGCCTTCCTTCTGAGGAGTGCCTGGTGGGTTTAAACCACAAGCCTTCTGGTTAGCACTCAAATGCCTTAATGCATACTCTCGGTAGTGGTCTCATTAGTAATTTGGTCAAAAAAAGGGAACATCCTTAAATATTGACTTTTATTTAACTTCTCTCTTTTTCACAGAACTCTTGGTTCTTTCTTGTTTGTAATGTTGACTTTATCATCATCTCCTTTATCTTTTTCTTTCGAAGGCCCATTGTGCATAAAACCAAATAGATCTGAGAAGCTAAATTGAATGATCCCCCAAAATGAAAGCATTAACAAATAAATGCTGGCCACACTGGGCCCAATTGCCATAGGGTCAGAGAGACTAGAGTTGTGCAACAGATGGGTTATATGTCCTCTGGTTGACCATGCTTAGTTTTCTCCTGTGTCTTCCCTTCTGGTTATGGCAGGCATCTTAATTATTGTAATCCCAGCCAAAATGCAGCTTAACTTTTCTAATGGGTACAGAATAGTGTTAACTAAGCATGATGAAGATTTCAAAGAAATGAAGAGAAATTCTGACTGTGTTTCATGGTGGAAAGGTATTTGCTTCATATTTGCATATTTGCTTCAGGACTTCCAATGTAAAAACAAACTCCAGTGGTACAGATCAAGAGAGAGAAAAGAATAATAATAACTTTGACAACCCAAATGTAGCTAAAATCTAATTTCCTTATACCATAATATTGCAAGCTCAAAATAAAGCCCATAGCCTTCCTATGTTTTTGTTAGATGCTGTCAAGTTGGTTCAGATTCATAGTAATCCCATGTACAACAGAACAAAGCAGAGCCTGGTCCTGCATGATCCTCACAGTTGTTGCTATGCTTGCACCCATCATTGCAGCCACTGTGTCAGTCTATCTCATTGAGAGTCTTCTCTTTTTCATTGATCCTCCACTTTACCAAGCATGATATCCTTCTCCTGGGACTGGTCACTTCTCATTACATGACCAAAGTAGGTGAGATGAAAGTCTGGCCATTCTCACTTCTAAGGAGCATTACTGCTGTGTTTCCCAGCATTCCTGTAGCCAGTGTATAATATTTTCCAGAGCACATTCCTTAATTTCATTTTTCATCCTATTTTATTACTTTCTACTGTAATTTTTCCTTGTCCTTGATTTCTTCTTATTTATTATATTTTACCTTGTATGTAATCTGTGGGTATGTGTATATGTGTGCACCTGATATTCAACCTTGAATTGTATAAGTAAATATTCTATTTTTCTCTTCTACCATTTTTCCTGTATGGACTACGATACAAATCAAAGGTTGTAAAAAAAAAAGGTATCATGAAATTCTTTTCACCAAGGTTCTCCATGTTGTTATTTTACTCAAATAGCACAGAGTTCATTTTAAACTTACTCCTTTCTACATCATGCAATCGAGGCATTTGAATTATGGTGTTAGCAAAGAATATTGAATATACTACAGACTTCCAGAAGAACAAATGAATCTGTCTTGGAAAAAGCATAGCCAGAATGCCCCTTAGAAGGGAAGATGGTGAGCTATAGTCTCACATACTTTGGACATATTATCAGGAGGAATCAGTCCTGGAGAGGGATATCATGCTTAGTGAAGTAGAGGGTCAGTGAAAAAGAAGACCCTCAATGAGATAGAATGACATAATAGCTACAACAATAAGCTCAAACACAGCAATAATTGTGAGGGTGCTGCAGGACTAGCCAGTGTTTTGTTCTGTGATATATAGGTTCATTATGAGTTGAAACCGACTGGATGGCACCTAAAATGACATCACACATAAGTACAAGCTTCCTTTCAGGACCTTGGCTTGATATTTTTATGTCTCTGCTAAATATTACTATGAAGCAGGCACTATACTAGATATTTATACATAGATTGCTTTGTTTAGTATTCACAGCTATCTGTGTTTTTAAAATAAGAAAACTATGACTTGAATTCATTTTTCTTAGTTTCAGTCAAAATTCTCCCTGGCTCTGATCTGACACCAAGAAAGAAAAAAAAAAAATGCCCCTTGAAAATTAATAATTATAGTAACAACTCCTTCTTGAGTACCTACTATGTTCCAAGTGTGCATATAATGTCAGTATGGCTGCATCTTCTATTTCACTTTTCTCTTATAGCAGGCTTTAAAGCCATACTTATTTATTTTACCCAAGCTAAAGAGTCTTGGGTAAAATGAGGTTCCATGACTTGCCGAAGATCACCTAGCTACCAAGCATTAGAACTAGAATTTGAGATCAGATTTGCCTATTCTAGTGTCAAATATATTCTCTTGTTACAGCAACTAGTTCTTCAGTGTTTCATTTTTCATAAGTTTCAGGTAACATGTTTCTCTGATTAAACATTAATTATGGAAAAATAAGTTACAGACAGTCTGTCACTCTGATAATTTATTTCTTAAGTTATTTTTCTGCTTGCAAATGAGGATTCACATCTATTTACACTCCAAATTTTTTAAAATAATCTAAAATAAGAGAAAAAAATGGACAGAACTGAAATAAACTTAAAAGAAGAAATAAGGCTAGGAATTATTTGGCTGGAGTCCTACTTGTTTGTTGGTGGCTCACCTTTGTAAAGTATCCATATGTTCTATTCCTACTGGCTGTATAACAAGAGGTATATTCTGTTCACATCCCTCTTGGCGTGGACACTTCTTATTGTGGTCCTCTTCAGTCTAGAGGGATCATTTACTGAACAGCTGTAATTGTGCTATTAAAAGCAGTACATATATTAAAGAAAAAACAAAATCCCAGACATATGTATCTACTGTCATTGCTGGCTCATCTAGCTAAATGTGCTGAAAGTTGGCTTGGGAAAAGAAAAAAGGAAAAAAAGTTGTTTTCTTCCACTGTAATTCCAAAAGCCCACTATTTTGTGCACATCTGTGGCAAGATATAGACAGAAGTCCCGATAAGAAATTGTGAGCAAGAATGTGAATGACATTACGTTTCAGACCCAGAAGATTGCTGCTGCTTTAGTCCATTATTTCTACATGGAACATATGTACACATTGTGTTTTCAGGAGATTTAATTCTAAGAGACGCTTAATTGGGTTCCCATTGCTCAGATTTTTCAAAAATCATTTCAAATTTTTATATGAACTTTCCTCTTTTCTCCCCTCTCTGCACACAATAGTTAATTAACCTAACAAGTTCTAATTTAATCCATGGGAAAAGCCAGAGATCCAAGATGGAAATCTTAGAAATATGAATTTTATTGTGTTGAATTGGCAGCTTTCAATCACTTTAAAGCTTCTAAGAAGAAGTGTTAGAGTATTTTCACAATCTCACCAAACTTAGATGTCTATCATAGCAGAATCAAAAAAGTTTCATTTTGTTTTCTGCACCAAAATATTCTGTAACAGAGAAAGTCAATGAGTAGAAAGAGTCATTGGGCATTACTGATACAATTTCTTATAATGTCTCGTATTATTTTCCAATTATTTCACATGTATGTTTTTTTCTGATCAGTAAGTTTGGAGATGAGTGGATGTAAAGACTAGGTAGGTATTTGGCTGTCTTTCATTCACACACTTTGAGAATGTTTAAAATACAATTAATAGCTGAAATTGATTAATATTTAACTTAAGCTATTTACATTTATAATTTTTTAAGGGTTGATAGACACTGTTACAGCAGAGTATAACTGTGGTTCTTTCAAAATTCTATGCTTGCTTTATAAGTAAGTGGTTCTAGTGTATATCCAGACTTTTGAAATCTTTATCTGTAGACCTTGCATCTGACTCATAGAGTCCCCTCCTTGGATTTCAGAGGTGGTAACTTTGCTGAAGTAGATTGCTCAATCTTCCTTCCGTGGAGTGGATGATGGGTATGAACCACCAGCCTTCTGATTAGCAGTCGTATGCCTTAGGCACTATGCCACCTGAGCTCCCCCCCCTTTTTTTTTTGGTTATCTGTAGACCACATTCAGTATCTTAATTTTATTGGATTATTGATAATAGGACAGTGATAGAACCAGAAGTCAAATTCTGCTTTTTATGGAATGGCACAGAAGTCCCTGCAAGTAGAAATGAAAAAAAAAAAAAAATGGTAGAAACAATATTTATCAGGTGGCAGAATTGTGTCTGGGTCCTGAAGTGTGCATGTGTCTGTTCCTCTTGCAGAGGCCATCATCCATCCTCCCTGATACACTATAGTAACCTGATTTCTTCCTGTAGACTTGACCTTGTTATTATATCTGTTCTGGCTACTATTCCTAAACTAGCCCAGCTTAAGCCACTATCAGTCCTGGTCCTCACTCCAGGATCCTGGGCCCAGGTTTTCAAATAGATGTCTGTTCTGATCCCAGTTGGAGCAAATATACTCCCTTCTCCTCCCAGTATGGGTACCTCTCTTATCAGTACAGCTAAATCACTTATCTATACTAGAAAAGCAAAGCATGCTTTCTAAATTGATATAAGCTGGGCATCTGATTCTGTCTTTTATAATATACTCAAGACTTGCTTGGAAATTCTAAGATTCTAGAGGAATCAGTCTTAGACTCATACCATTTAGCATCTCCATTTATACCTAAAATGAAGCTTGTAGTACAGAAACTATGTATATTTTACAAGGTTTATATAATTATATAAATAAATTGCCACTTATAATTATTTTTTATTCTTATAAAAATATGAATAACCTAGTTTTTCCATTCCAACATTTTTCTCATTTACAATTCTGTGAGACTAACTGTATCAATCATGTTGTGCAGCCATCATGCCAAATTTTCCATTCCCATAAACAAAAATATCAATGCTACTTAAATAATGACTTCCCTTGTCTTAGGCTGGATTCTCTAAAGATGCAAAATCAGTGAGGCTTATAGATTGGGGGTGGGGGGACAGAGACACAGAGAGACAGAAAGAGAGAGACAGAGAGAGAGAGGGAAATTTATCTCAAGGAAAAGGCTCACACAGTTGTAGTTGTAGAGGCTAGCGAGCCCCAAACCCATGGGTCTTCTCCTGACTCTCATGTAGATGCAGGGGCTGATGAACCCAAGATCAGTAGGCAATACAGCAGGCTGCTGACTTCAGAGGCTGCTGAATCCAAGACAGGCAGGTAAAATGGCAGGCTGTTGACTCACAGGCAGTGAAGACAACAATCCCAAGATCAGCAAGCAATACAGTAGGCCACTGGTTCAAATGATGATGAACCAGATGCAGAATCTTGAGTAAAAAGCCAGAGAGCCTTGGTAGAGTTGTCCATATATTGGAACTGATCAATTGCTCATAGTAGATCTCGTCATGGAAGCAATTACATTATATCAGATCTCATCATCTAAAAAACCAAACTCACTGCCATGGAGTCAATTCTGACCCATAGCTACGTCTTTGGGTTTCCAAGGCTGTAAATCTTTATGCTAGTAGCTAGCCCCATCTTACTTCCATGAAGCATCTGGTGGGTTTTAACCAACGACTTTCTGGTTAGGAGCCAAATGCCTTATCTACTATGCCACCAGAGCTCCTTAGATCTCATCATAGGGGATGACTACATCATAACTGCTAAACCACTTAGAATCTTGGCCCAGCAAGTTGACACACAACCTTAATTATCACATGCCTTTATCTCCTTCCCTCCTGCACCTGGCAATCACTATTAATTGCTGTTTAATGCCTGTGATAGTGAATATGTGATCAAGAGGTGAGTGGTCAATCTCAAAGCTAATAACTGAAGAGGAAAGAGCAGAGTATATACATATGATATTAATCTTAGATTAAAAAGAAAAAATAGCAAAAAAAATGTTAATAAAATATATCAAATGTCACATACAATAATAAAAAATTACATACACTTACATTATACACAAACATAGCCTGCAAATATCCAGATGTCCTAAGTGGACAATATAAAAGGTGAAAATGATGAGGAAATATTCTTAATGTGCTCTGGTCCACTTAGACATTATAGATCTTTACTCATATTTGAGTCTTTAGTTCCTTAAGTCTCCATAACATTCTGTCATAGTACTTTTGTTGAGTTTTAGTCATACATATACTTAACTGTGCCCCCTATTAGACTAATAATAATAATAATAAAAGTGGATAGGAGGCTAGGTTTGTGTCACATTTGTCTCTAGAGCTCAAGCCCCTAGCACAAACTTCCCCACTCCCAATTCACAAATTTGTCACGTATATGCTTGTATAATTATTTCTATCTAAAATGTCTTCTCTTCCTCCATCTCTTTCTTACACCTTGCAACACACTCATTTAATAGTCACCTCACATGTTTCCTTTTCCAGATCTCTTCTGACTTTTGATAGCTGAATGTGCCCACTTCTAGGACCATCTGAAGCTCCTTTTAGGATATTTACAGTATATATTACATGTTACATTGTTATACCTATGTGACAATTTGTTAATTATCCCACAAGATTCTAAGCTCCTTGAGGTCAGAAGTTGTATTATAATTATTTTGTTTTACCCAGAGTATCTAATATAATATTATTAATCTGTCAATAAGCAAACTCTGCCTCATTTTGAGTGGCAATTATGTAATAGACTTACTTAATAGATAACTTATAAGAATCAATCAAAAGAAAGCATATCATAGCCACCTGGATAATGTCGGTCGGATAATTTATATTCTTTCACATTCTAGTGTTGTTCATTTAACAGTGTCTTAAATCAGTACCTTTATAAAGATGTTCAATACAAAATATGAGTTTAGAAAACCAAAATAAATAATTTACCATATAAATTTTTATTAAACTCTAGGCTGAAAAATATATCTACATTCAATTCGTTTTCCTTTAAAGTTGCTGTTGTTAGTTGCTGTCAAGTTGGTTCCAAGTTATGAGGATCTTATGTGTAAGAGAAGCAAACGTTGCCTGATCCTGCTCCATCTCCATGTTCTTTGACGTTTCAGCCCATTGTTTTGCCTATAGTTTCAAGATCTCATTGTGAGTTTCCCTAGTTTTCACTGACTTCTACTTAACCAATCATGATGTACTTTTCTAGTGGTTGGTCTTTTCTAATGGTGTGTTTAAAGTGTTGAAAATTTTATTCACAACAACATAATAGTAGGGATAGAGATTTTTTTTTTTTTTTCTTTTTTTAAAATCATTAATAGTTCCTTGCTAGAAATAGATGTTCCTCCTCTAGTTACTTCTTGAGTCCGGGTCTGAATTTGTCCTCCTTTAATATTCTCTCTTTGCTTCACATTCTTGCCCTCATTCATTAGTGGGGGGTAACTCATATGCCCACTGAGTTTACTTAACAGCTGACTGCCACAGTATAGGAGCTTGATGTTCTTGGCTTCATAAGGTGGAATATTATGGATTCCATTTATCAGAGTTTCTGGTTGTTTCTCCTTGTAGTTTATCAACTCATAGGCTTGTCAAAACTTACTCTTGAGAAAAGTTAATTTCTAGAGATTCTATTTGGCAAGAAGACCATTCCAGAGAACAAATTTTCCTCTCACTATGGTGTTTACTCATCTTCCTTTTAATGTCAAGTTTATTAAAACCATGTGCAATGTAATATACTGCACATGTGGTTAAGAACTCAGGCTCTAAAGTCAGATGGAATTAGATGAAAACATTGACTGCACTACTTCTTTCAGTGTGAACTTGGACATATTGCTGAACTTCTTAGAGCTTCACAAGTCGGGATAAGAGTACCTGAGATAATGCATGTAAAATACCTAGCCTAGTGCCTACAGGGAGTAAGTGTTCTGTTAATAGTAATTATTTTATTATAAGATTATAAGGTTGAGTTTGCATCAAAAAAGAAAAATATTCCAGATTTGAAACCATAAGATAGAGAAAGATTGAATGACCAGAATGTGAATAAGAGTTGAAAAAGTTTATTTTGACCAGGAAAAAGAACTGTGTTGAGATGGAAAAGTGGAGTAAACAGAGGGAGAACTCAAGATAGTCAATTTATATTTGTTTCAGTAAGAGACCTTACATAGGTCCCTGAAGGAAGTGGCAGACAATATTAAAAGTCATAAGTTAGGAATAGCATTAAAAGAGCAGAATGCAGTATTGTTAGTCATGTTAAGTCGGTTTTGACTCATGGCAACCCTATGTACAGCAGAACAAAACATTGCCCGTTCTTGCACCATTCTCACAATCATTGTTATGCTTGAACCAATCATAGCAGCCACTGTCTCAATCCATATTGTTAAGGGTTTTACCCTTTTTTATTGACCCTGTACTTTACCAAACATGATACCCTTCTCCAGGGACTGTTCCCTTCTGATAACATGACTGAAGTACAAGAGATGAAATCTAGTCATTCTCTCTTCTAAGGAGTATTCTGGCTACGCTTCTTCTAAAACAGATTTGTTCATTCTTTTGGTAATCCAAGATATTTTTCATCAACACAATTCAAATCATTATCTAGTGATGAAGTAACAAAAAATACCACAAGTAGGTGGCTTTAAGGAACAGAAATTTATCTTCTCACAGTTCTGAAAGTTGAAAGTCCAAATCAGCATTTCAGCCATGTCAGTTCCTTTTGTAAGCTTCTCTCCTATCTCCGCTCCTAGTGTCTACCAGCAATCCTTGGCATTCATTTGCTTGTAGACAAATTCTTACACAACTTTCCCCTGTCATATCTGTGTTTATTCTGCTATTTTTATAAGATATCACTAAGAAGTGATTAGGTTTAGGACTCAACCTACTTTGGTATGACCTCATTAATGTAACAAATGAAAACCCATATTTACAAACAGGGTCATATTTACAGGTATATTCACTGCCTCTGTGTTGATTCCAACTCATAGCAACCGCTATTAGGTTTCTGAGGTGGTAAATCTTTATGGAAGTAGATTGCCCCTTCTTTCTCCCACAGAGTGGCTGGAGGGTTTGAACCACCAACCTTCTGGTTAGCAGTCAAATGTCTTAGGCACTGCACCATCAGTGCTCATTATTTACAGGGATTAAGATTTCCCCATTCCTTTTCTGGGGGCACAATTCAATCCATAACACTAAGCCGGTGAGAGGATGAGGCTGGGAGGCTGTAGGAAGTGTGGCAGTAATCCAACCAGGAGACTATGAAGATGTTGGCCTTGAATAAGGAGAGGCAATGTTCCACATTTCCTTGTGAGTAGTACTGACAAGGAAAACAACAATAGGACTTGGCAACTTCTGGGACATGAGGAAGGCTATAAACAAGTCAGATGTTGGTTTGGCAAATTGGGAAGCAGAATCAGAATAGAATACAGGCGTACCTCAGTTTATTGTACTTGGCTTTACTGTGCTTTGCCGATAGTGCATTTTTTACAAATTGAAGGTTTATGACACCCAGCATCAAGCAAGTCTGTTGGTGTCAATTTTCCAACAGCATGTGCTCACTTTGTGCCTCTGTGTCACATTTTGATACTGCTCATAATATTTGAAACATTTTCATAATGTTATTGCACACTTAATAGACTATAGTGTAAAACTAACATTTATGAGCTCTGGGAAACTAAAAACATCTTGTGACTCACTTTATTAGGATCCCTGCTTTCTTGCGGTGGTCTGAACTGAACCCGCAATATCTCTGATGTATGCCTGTACAATATATTCTTGTAGACAATATCAGTTTAAGTTGCAATGATATGAGAGATAATGAAGAAATACCTCTTAGGTCTGAAGTAGAGAAATCTCTAGCCAGAGAAAGGGTTTAAGTCATTCCAAAAGGAAAGAGTATGTATGAAGTGAATGGCAGTGGCCAACTTCACTTATAATTCTGATTCAGATCAAATTTAAATTTTGAACCTTCCTAAACTGCAATATAGGAATTAGATTTACTAAAAACCCTCTCTTTGAAAGTTTTCAGTACTACTTTTACTAATTTATTAACATTTGCAGTGCCAAGTAGTGTGTTCTTTTTATTAAGTGCTATTGAGTGGCTTTTGACCCATAGTAAACCCATGTGACAGTGTAAAACTGCCCCATAGGGTTTTCTAGACTGTGATTTTTACAGGAGCTGATTGCTAGATGTTTCTCCCATGAAGCTTATGAGTGGGTTTGAACCACTGACCTTTCACTTAGCAGCCACGTACTTAACCGTTGTGCCACTAGGGTTGCTTCCCAAGTACTATAGTAATTCGGTGGAGGGAGGGGAATTCCCATAGTCCCAGAAGCATAATATGGCTTTTTTATAGAGAAAATGTCTACCTTTGGATCTCCAAACTCTGAATCTTTGTTACAGTCATATTCACAGTGTAACTGAATTCAATAGACAGTGGGTCCTATTAGAGCAGTGGTTCTCAACCAGAAGTGAATTTGCCCCATCTCTCCAATGACAATTGGCAATTTCAGGTGACATTTTTTTAGTTGTCATAGGTGGGGGAAGGCAGTGCTACTGCAATCTGCTGAGTAGAGGCCAGAGATACTGCTAAATATCCTACATTGCACAGGACAGCCTGCAGAACGAAGTAATATCCAGCCCCAAATGTCAATAGTGCCAGTGTTGAGAAACACTGAGTCAGAGTGAATTCCAAGGGGTTTAACTGTCTTAGGTTATGTCTTACACATCTGAATACTCAAAGTACTTTGCAAACTAAATATTTTTAATTGATTATTAATTTTTTAATCTATGCATCAAAATAAGATCAGTCTAAAACAGATTTACTCACAAAGTTTTCTCATGGTATGCATAAGGTAGAGAAAATGTCTACTTTGCTTATCTCTGGAAATTAGCAAAGTTGAATGAAAGAACAAGGCAGTATCCTTTTTTTTTCCCTCTTGCCTTTAGCAGCAAAACCAGTATCCTTGTTCTTAGTTTCTTTATTCAACAGGTTTATATTAAAAAAAAAAAAAAAATAGAAAATAAAAATCTTAATAATTTTCAGGATCTTACAAAGAATGCTGTGCTCTGAATTCCATTGATGAAGAGGAAAAAGGAAAAAAAAAAAAGAGAGAGAGAGAGAGAGAAATGGATTCAGAATGTCAGTTTGCCCTTAAGTGATGTATTAGCTACAAGAAATCTCATTACAATTTGATGCCTGAATCCCTTGAAGGAAAGATCTTATATTGTGAAGGTAGCATATGTGTCATGTGATGTAAGTACTTACTTTTATTGAATAGGTAAGTATATAATAGCTAAAAGCCCCATAAATCAGCTAAATGTTCTCTCAATTTATAGAGAATATTTGATCTGAGAACATTACTGTCTGGTGAACGACGGGGAGGAAAAGGAGACACGAAATGCAATAGAGATGGATATGGTGGGTAATTCCTTTGGATTCAGAGTATCAGATTTCAAGTTACAAACAGACAGCTTGCTCTGTTTCTGTACTATCCATGGACCGCCCAGGCAATTTTAAAAATTTAAGACTTGCATATTAGGTATGGTGAATGGGGAGTTACATGCATATAACCAAATCACTCCAGAGGGACATCCAAAAATAATAGGAGAGGATGGATGCAGTGTAGATATATTCAAGGAAGTCATTTTTCATTGGACTTTTTATTTAAGCAAATTGAATGGTGATGAAAGAAAAAAGCGACTATATTTGGTCAATATCTGACAGACAGTCTTACTCATCAGCCCGGGAAGGAAATATCTCTGTCTGGCACCAAGGAATGAAGAAAGACAGATTTAAATGGCCCAGAGGGTGACCTGGTATTTGCTTAGAGATCAGGGGAGTGTCCTGCACTATTTTTCCTTTACTATAGGAGGAGGGAGAGTTTCTTGCCAACCATGCTGAAATTCTTCAGCATCCTTCTCTGCAACTTTTGGCTTTCCAAACTATGCAGATCTCTCAAACATTAAAAATCTCATCCTTTGACCTTGCTCCCTTTTATAATTGATATGCTACTTCCTTTTCACCTTCTGCTGCCAAATACTTGAATAAGATATCTAAAGCTGTTGCCTTCATGTCTACATAAGCCTCCTAAACCCTCTGCAATCTGGCTTTCATTCCCATGACTGATACCACTTTCTAGGGACTATTGGTCTCTTTCCAAGCATTAGAAGCCTTGCACATCATGAATAAGAAGCTTGGCCCAGGCCTGGGAATTTTAGCTTAACTCTTGGCTCCTTTGCTTCCTATGCCTCATTTTCCTACCCTGAGTGAGGCTGATAATAGGACCAACCTTACAGACTTGTATCAGGATAAACTGACATAATCCACGTAAAGTTTATATACATAGAGTTCAGTAAATATTAATAGCTCAGTAAATATTAACCATTTTTTTTCTCCCAGAGATCTTAAACTGGCTTTCCATTAGCTGCTCAGACAACAATGCTTTAATTTATTTGTTGGTGTTTATTTTGTTTTGCTTTGCTTTTTAATTGTGAATTAGATGGTGGTTACTCCTCAGAAGGAAGATGGGGCAATCTACTTCTGTAGTGATACTGCCTTGGAAACCCAAGGAGGGGTCGCTATGAGTCGGTCCGACTTGACGGCACACAACAACAACAACAACAAGATGGTGGTAGGCAAACATGATCTTTGCAGTTGGCCTTGGATGAGATTATGTTTTAACATCCTATATCAGACTACCTCTCACTTTTACGTCACATACTTCCTTAAACACTTCAATTAACAACATCAACAAGCCGTATTCCAACACCATTGTCTTTTCTTAATTTTCATCTTTATGAAACACTGTGAAGAATGGAATAATCCTGGAAATGCTCTTGATTCTCCAAATTCTCTAACCCTCCTCTTCTCAGCTCTGATGTCTTTTAGACCTCCAGACTCCAAATATCCTTTGCAACTCCGTTCCTTACGTTCTGCTAATCCATCCAGGCTCTGAGTTCACTTACAAAGAAGATTCAAACATGTTACTTGCCCTCAAGCAGTTTGAGGTCTAATCAGTGAGATAAGCATAATATGTGAATCATATACACAAGCCACCACATAAACTAATGTATAAGGTCTCTGAGAAACTCTCTTGGCCTTTTGTTTTTGTTTTAGTTTGAACATTTTATTGTGGTTTGGGTGAAAGTTTGTAGAGCAAATTAGTTTCCCATTCAACAATTTATGTACATTTTGGTTTGTGACATTAGTTCAATTCCCTCAGTGTGATAACACTCTTCCCACTTCTTCCCTGGGTTGCGCATTCCCATTCATTCGCCTTTCTTGTCCCTTCTTGCCTTCTGAACTTTGTTTTGGGGAAAATGCTTCCCTTTTGATCTGGTATGTTATTGATTGTTCTGAGAAGCACATTCTTCATAGATGTTATTGTTCATTTTATAGGCCTACCTGGCTGAAAGATGATCTCTAGAAGTGGGTAGAGTTTTAGATTTGAAGGGTATCTAATGGCCATACAAGGAGCTCTGGAAGCGTAGTGCCTAAGGCACTTGACTGCTAACCAGAAGGCTGGCAGTTCAAACCCACCAGCCACTCCTCAGAAGGAAGATGTGGCAATCTACTTCCGTAGTGATACTGCCTCGGAAACCCAAAGAGGGGTCGCTATGAGTCGGGTTCGACTTGATGGCACATAACAGCAACAACAACAATGGCCATACACTCAGGAGTCCCACCAGTCTCCATTAAACCAGTAAATCTTGTCTTTTTTCTAAACTGTGTTTCACATTTTTCTCACATTCTGTCTAAAACCTTCTGTGGTGATCCCAATCAGAGTGGTAGGTAGTAGTAGCTTGATACCATCTAGTTCTTCTGGTCTCAGGCTACTCAAGATTGTGGTTCTTTTAGTCCATTAGTCAGCTGGACTAGATGATTTGGACAGGAAGAGACAATTAGTTGTACCTTGTATGACTGCTTGCAAGTTTTTAAGACCCCAGGTGCTACTCAACAAAGTAGGATGTAGAATATTTTCTTTACTTTCATAGCTTTATGTGTATTATTTTTTAATGAAATTTGATGTGGATTAATTAATTAATAAGTACAGAGAAGGAGCAAGATTAGGGCTGGAGAAATCAGGGATGACTACATGAAATGAAAATGATTTAAAGTCTGTCCTGAAGAAATAATAGAATAATTTAAGTGGATTGACAGAATATTTCTAAATAAGTATTTACATGTGCTGTAAAAATATCATTGAATACAGTAAACCATAGAGGAGGCACTTCTGAGACCAATCATTCCAAATCAAAAGGGCAACGTTTGCCTAAGGAAAATGGTCAGAAGGCAGGTAAGGATAAGAAAGGAGGAGGAACGGAAATGGAAAACACAGGGAGGAAGTAGGATGAATGATAATACATTATGGGAATTGCAATAAAGTACATGAAACAAAAAAGTATATAAAATGTTGAATGGAAAACTGATTCGCTCTGTAAACCAGTTTACAAAAATCACAATAAGCAGTTTTTAGAAAAGATAAAAAAAGAGAGAAAGACAGGGTAGTGGGTTGAGATGCAGAGAACCCTCCAGGCAAGGGCAACAAAATGAGCAGAGCTTTGGAGATAAAAATAACAGTACATTGATCATGGTGCTCTCCCATCTGTAGCTTTCTCATTCGTACAATAGAGTTGATAATAGAAACCACCTTACAAAATTGTGAGAATTTAATGAGCTAATTTTTATAAAGTGTTTCTGTAGTGCCAAAAGCAGGACAAGGATTTAGTAAATTGTTCTATTATAATTATTAAATCTGGAGGAAACAAGATCTAAAGAATCTATTTATAATAAATATACCAAGAAGCTATCCACTAATATTAAACTGTATGTAGTTTTATTATTTATTACTCTGAAGAATAGTTGAAAAGTCCTGAAACATTTGAGAAAACAAGAAGATACTTAAAAAAATACTCTGTTCTTACCTGTTGATGCTTACCTTCAATAATTTAAAGTATATATTATTTAAAAATGCTGCTCATGTGGTAACCAGTATTATGATAAATTTGGGTATTAGCTGCATCTGAACTTTTGAACCTGTTGTGGGATTGAATCCACAACCAATACTGAAATATTTCTTGTCATTTTATAATTCATAAAGTTAAATACCTTGTGCTCACTATGGTTATTGAGGGAAAAAGTATTGAACTGGTAGGTCTGAATTTGAAATGGATCTTTTATATATCTAGAAAATGTTGATTTGTTGGAAGCTCTGTTGTATATCTTCTTGTTTTTATCACTTAGTAAGATTTATGCTATGGCAAAATGTGCACTGCAGCCTAGGCCCATCCTATGCTAAGGCTTCAGCTGTTTGCTGGGGCCTATTTTCATCTCCTTATTTCTTTGTCTTCAGATACCTCCCCTACTGGCCATCAGGTAACACATTAAATTCCAAATCTTAAAACAATTTGAAAAATTACTTTTTCTCAGTTAAATATTTTTATTCCGAAAGTTCCTGAAATCTCTGATTCATTGGACACATACTATATAGTAGGCATAATTCTAGGTAGTTAAAATACATATACATATATATAAACATAAGTTATATATATATATATAAACATAAGCCTTGTCTTAGGGTACTCTAGGAAAACAGAACCAGAACCATATGTGTGTGTGTGTGTGTGTGTGTGTGTGTACATATACATATATATGTATATATATATATGTGTGTATGCATAGCTTTGGTGGCATAGCGCCGAAGGCATTTGAGTGCTAACCAGAAGGCTGGTGGTTCAAACCCACCAACCACTCTTCAGAAGGGAGGTTGGGCAATCTACTTCCATAATGATATCACCTTGGAAACCCAAGGAGTGGTCACTATAAGTTGGATCTGACTCCACGGCAGTGAGTTCAATTTGCTTGATGTATGTATGCACATATATATCTATGTATACACACACACATATACATATATACACACACATATACACAAACACACAGATTTATTTCATGGAGAGGGACTGGCAAGTCCAAAATCTGTAAGCCCGGTGATAGGCTAGAGATTGTTGCAATCTTGATTCCTAAAATCTGTAGTCAGGTGATGAGAAAAGTGAAGAGTTAGAGAGTTCTGGCAAAATGTTTACTTACTGTCTGGAGTCAGACTACACTGTAGGGAAACACTCTTTTTACTCTTAATGTTTCAATTAGTTGGTTGAGGCTCTGCCATATTATGGAGGACCGTCTGTTGTACTTAAAGCCAACTGATTTAATCACATGTAACCACTTCATAACAACATTTAGACTAATGTTTGACCAAACAACTGTGTACATAGCCTGACCAAGATGACACATTGAATTAACCATTCAGCCCCTAACATCAAGAGCATACTTTCTTGTGTGGGAAAGACAAAGAGACCTGGTTAAGAAGCTGGAACATCAAACATGATTAGAGCACAGGTTCTGGAATTACTCACCTTGGAGGAGACATGGAGGAGGGGACATTTGAGATGAGGCTGGAGGATCAGTAGATGTCTGGCAGGTGTAAACAGGCAAATGTATGTAAAAGACTGATAACGAAAAGTAACATTTTCAGTGAGGAAAGTGGTAGGACTTAAGGTTGCAGAGATGGGTTGTGTTGGAGGTGGGCACATTGAAAAAGAATCTTGTATGCCTACCTAAGATTTGGAATTTTGCGAGAAATATATTACCTTTTATTTCCAACTGAATCTACCTATACATTAATCTTGACATTAGTTCCATTGTCATATCCACCCTACTCATTCTTCATATTATCTAACTATTCCATAGCCACATAGTGAAAATATATACATTTTCACATTTCCTTATGATTTTATTTACTCCATGTCTCTCTTAAGAGATTTTTTTCTAACAAAGTGCGACCAAAAAAAAGTTACTTGATCACAGCTCTGAATAACATTCCACTTCCTTCATGGCTTTTAGAATAATTCTATAATCACCTGGACCTTCATTTGAACACTGAATGTTGTTACAGTCAGAAAAAAATGTATTTAAAATGGAAAACAGAGATTCCATGAATTTATCATCACAGCATTTCTCATCTCCATTTCTATTTAAATTCCAACTTAGCTTTATGGCCCTATTTGTTCACCCTTGCAATATGCTTTCCAATTCCATTATTTCTTACTATTCAAATTTCCCTCTTCCTGCTCAGACTTTACTCCATATTCATTTATTAAGCTATTATATATTGAGCATGTATGCTGTGGTGGGCACAACTAGGTTCTGGAATACTAAATCCTGTCTTCAAGGAACTCATTGTATCAGGGAGAAATACATGAAAGGAAGTGATCATGGGAGGGTGTGATAGAGGACCACACATGGAGAGGCATCTGAATTGCAAAGTGTGTCAAGTTGTTATTACGTACCATCCAGTTGGTTACAACTCATACCAACTCTATGTTCAACAAAAAGAAACACTGCCTGGTACTGCACAATCCTCACAACAGTTGACATGTTTGAGCCCATAGTTGCAGCCACTGTGTCAAGGCATCTCATTGAGGGTCTTTCCCTTTCTCATTGACCCTCTATTTTACCAAGCATGATTTCCATCTCCAGGAACTGATCCCTCCAGACAACATGACCAAAGTAAGAGAGATGAGGTTCTGACTGTTTGTGCTGCTGAAAAGCATACCAGCTATACTTCCTCCAAGACAGATTTGTTTATTCTTCTAGCAGTCCATGGTGCATTCAATATTTTTTTGCGGACATCATCACAAGTGAAATGTATCAGTTCTTTGTACCCTTCCCTAATCATCGTTCAACTTTTGCATGCATATGAAGCTATTGAAAATACCATGCATGGCATGGGTCAAGCTCACATTAGTCTTCAAACTGATATCTTTGCTTTTTAATATTTTAAAGAGGTCTCTTGCAGAAGATTTGCCAAATGCAGTATATTGATTTCTTGACTCCTGCTGCTATGACTGTTAATTGTGGATCCAAATAACAGGAAATACTTGATGGCAAGTCTTTCCTCCATTTACTATGAGTTGCTTATTGGTGCAGTGTGAACATTTTTGTTGAGATTTAATCCATACTGAAGACTGTGGTCTTTAAGCTTCATCAGTAAGTGTTTCAAGTTTTCTTCACCTTCAGAAAGCATGGTTGTGTTATCTGAATATCACAAGTCGTTAATGAGACCTGCCACCATGGTCTTCTTCATATAGTCCAGCTTCTTGGATTATTTGCTTAGCATACAGATTGAATATGTATGGTGAAAGATACAGCCCTGATGCACACCTTTCCTGATTTTAAAGGATGTAATTACTATTCCTTTGTTCTGTTTGAACAACTGCTTCTTGCTCTACTTTCAGGTTCCTCACAAGCACAATTAAATGTTCTAGAAATCACATTCTTCACAGTATTGTCTAACAAGTTGTTATGATCTACACAGTCAAGTGCCTTTGCATAGTCAATAGTACAGGTAAACATCTTTCTGGTATTCTTTGCTGTCAGCCAATATTCATCTGACATCAGCAACATCCCTTGCTTTTTGTCCTCTTCTGAATCCAACTTGAATTTCTGGCAGTTCCCTGTTGATGTATTGCTGCAACCATTTTTTAATTATTTTCAGCAAAATTTTACTTGCAAGTGAAATTAATGATATTGTTCAATAATTTCCACAATCTGTTGGATCACCTTTCTTTGGAAAGGGCACAAATACGGATTTTTTTTTTTTTCCCCCAGTAAGTTGGCCAGGTAACTGTCTTCCAAATTTCTTGGTATAGATGAGTGAGTGCCTTCAGTGTTTCATCAGTTTGTTGAAATATGTTAGTGGTAAGCCGCCAATTCCAAGAGCCTTGTTTTTTGCCAATAACTTCAGTGCAGCTTGGACTTCTTCCTTCAGTATCATCAGTTCTTGATCATATGCTACCTCCTGAAGTGGTTGAACGTTGACCAATTCTTTTTGGTACAGTAACAATGTGTTCCTTCCATCTTCTTTTGATGCTTCCTGCATTGTTCAATATTTTGCCCATAGTATCCATCACTATTGCAATTTGAGGCCTCAGTTTTTTCTTCAGTTCTTTCAGCTCGAGAAATGTTCAATGTTTTCTTCCCTTCTGATTTTCTAACTCCAGGTCTCTGTATGTTTCATTATAATACTTCTCTTTGTCTTCTCAAGAAACCTTTTCAAACCTGTTCGTATCTTTTACTTCATCCTTTCTTCCATTCACTTTATCTACTCATCATTCAAAAGTAAGTTTCAGAGTCTCTTCTGATATACATTTTGGTCTTCTCTTCTGACATCCATTTTGGTCTTCTTTTCCTTTCCTATGTTTTTAATGGCCTTTTGCTTTCTTTACTTATGTATCCTTAATGTTATCCCACAACTCATCTGGTCTTTTGTCACAGGTGTCTTCAGAGGATCCCTAAATTTAGATGGGATATAACCAAGGCTGTATTTTGTCTCTTGTGGATTTGTTTTAATTTTCTTCACCTTCAACTTAAACTTGCAGATGAATAATTGATTGTATGTTCCACTATTGGCCCTGGCCTTATTCTGATTGATGATATTGAGCTTCTCCATTGCCTCTTTCCAAGCTGTATTTGATTTGATTCCCATGTATTCCATCTGGTGAGGCCCATGTGTATAGTCACCATTCATATTTTTGAAAAAAAAAAACATATTTGCCATGAATAAGTCACTGGTCTTGCAAAATTATCTCATGAGACCTCCAGCATCATTTCTGTTACTGAGGCCATGTTTTCTAACTTCCAATGCTTCTTTATTCCCAGCTTTCACATTTCCAATCATCAGTAATTAAGTAATTATCAATACATCTTGATTGCAAGTTTGGTTAATTACAGACTGTAGAAGTTGATAAAAATCTTTAATTTCTTCATCTTTGGCTTTAGTGACTGATGTATAAATTTAAATAATAGGCATATTAACTGGTCTTCCTTTTTTGGTGTATGGTTATTTTCTTATCATTGATATCATCATACTTCAGGAGATCTTGAAATGTTCTTTTTGACGATGAATGTGAAACCATTCCTCTTCAATTTGTCATTCCTGGCATAGTAGACCATACTACTGTCTGATTCAAAATAGCCAATACCAGACCATTTCAGCTCACTAAAGGCTAAAATGTCAAATTTTATGCTTCATTTCATTTCTGACAACTTCAGATTTTCCTGGATTCATGCTTTGTCCATTCCATGTCTCAGTTATTAGTGGATGTTTGCAGCTATTTCTTCTCATTTAGAGCCATATCAGCAACTGAAAGTCCCCAAACCTTTTATTCCATCCATGTCATTAATGTCATCTCTACTTTGAGGAGGCAGCTCTTCCACACTCATATTTTGAGTGCCTTCCAACTTGAAGGGTTCATATTCTGGCACTGTAGCAGACAATGTTTCACTGCTTCCTGTAGTCATTATCCTGTGTTACAATAGTGGTCTCTTTTTACTTCTGCTGCTTCCCAAAACCTGGGACCTGAGTCCCTATCTTGAATTCTCTCTGATAAAATAGACCTTGACTAATATACACCCCAGGAGCTCTGGTGGCGTAGTACCTAAAGCACTTGAATGCTAACCAGAAGGCTGGTGGTTCAAACCCACCAGCCACCCCTTGGAAGGAAGATGGGGCAATCTACTTCTGTAGCAACACTGCTTCAGAAACCCAAGGAGGGGTCACTATGAGTTGGGCCTGACTCGATGGCAAATAACAACAACAATATACACCCCTTGTGAATAAATAAATAAATAAATAAATAAATAAATAAAAATAAAAAATCCTTTACTCAAATTCACTGTATAAAAGAGCTATTCAGAAACTCCAACATGTTCAATTTGGTCCATGTCAGTGATAAACAACCCTTTGGATGATTGGTGTTAACCTACATAGTCCACTTCTTAAAATTTAAAGATTCTAGCATAGTTAACATCGACTTGACAGCACATAACAACAACAACAGCATACTTAACATACTTTAAATAAGACCAACTCACCTTTACCTAGAGCTTTACATCTGATAGACAATCTCTGTCATATTGGTAGTTGAAGTATGACAACATAGTCCTTTCATATCTGGAACCTGCTGTGATCTTTATTTTGTAGTTTGGAGTCAAAGCTAAACTTCCTAGGGGAAATTTCATTTATCTGTGACAAGGTGGATGTCTTACATATCTAGAAAAGAAGACTCAAACAAAAAAATTTTTTACATTACCTTGCACAAGCAAAATACTATGGGAATGGATTAAATGTAATTGAAGACAAAAGTTATTGAGTGTGTTCTTTTTAAATTTCAGAGATTAAGCAATGAAGGAATAAAAAGTTCCACTATTAAAATATATTTTAGGTTTTTCCTAAATTAAAAAGTTGAAGGATGTGAAAGTGATGGTTTGAGTTCACTGGTATTATTACATGCATGCAAATCAAAAAAGAGCATTGATTTCTCTAATGGCTGCTTTGAGCTATTATACCTAACTTCCTCCAAAAGAATAAAATAAATAATGAGCAGTGTAGATAATCTATCAGATAAGGTCTGTTGGCAAAGACTCCCTAGCAGAAGTAGAGAACAGATGTTTACCTCTAATCTACCTCACCAGCAGGGCAAGCTTTCTACAGGCAGATTTACCATCAGCTCTGTCCTTAGTTTGTCCATGTATTGTGAAATGAATTAACATCCCTAATAGTGTTTGGCAAGGAAACACAGCTAAAGAAAGCTATATATTGCTTCCACATCACTCAGTGAAAAGAATTTTTGTATTTTAAATTTTAATTTAATTTTTTAATAAGTAAATGGCTTTGTCTTTATTTTTATTGAGATAAGTATATATATATATAGCAAAACATTTGTCATTTCAACATTTTTTACACATACAATTCAGTGACATTAATTATGTTCATCATGTCATACAACTATCACTGCTATCCATTTCCAAATTTTCCTATCCCTTTTAACAGAAGCTTAGTGCCCCCTAAGCAGTGATTCCCTCCAGATAACCACTAAGAAACATTCATCTCTATATTTTTGGTAGTATAGATATTTCATATAAGTGGAACCATCCAATATTTGTCCTTCTGTATCTTACATTTCATTCAGCATAATGTTTTCAAACATTCACTAAATTCCTGTTGTTGATACGTTGTTAAGTGCCATTACTGAGTCAGTTCCAACTCATAGCAAGTAGAAGAACAAGAAGAGCGGAATGAAACACTGGTCAGTCCTGCACCATCTCACAGTTGTTGCTGTGTTTGAGCTCTTTGTTTCAACCACTGTCAGTCCTTCTCATTGAGGGTCTTCCTCTTTCTTCATGACTCTACCTTAGCAAGTATGACATTCTTCTCCAGGGACTGGTCTCTCCTGTCCAAAGAACATAAGACAGTCTCGCCACCCTCACTTCTAAGAAATTATCTGGTTGTATTTCTTCTGAGATGGGTTTGTTCATTCTCTAACAGCTCATGGTATATTCACTATTCTTTGCCAATACCATATTCAACTGCTTTCTATTCTAGTTCTACAATTTTAGAAGGAATTTTGTTTGTTTGTTTGTATTTTTTCTTTAATTTCAGTAAAAGTTTACAGAGCAAATTCATTTTCCATACAACAGTTCATGCACATCTTGTTTCATGGCATTGATTGCAATCCCCATAATATAACATTTTTCTTCCCACTTCTTCCCTATGGTTACCTTTTCCTTTTGTCCTTCTTTCCTAACACACACACACCTTATTTCCTACGCATTCCTGCTCTCTGCGCTATCTCCCTGTGCAAATAATGACCTCCCATTGTTGATTGTTCTACAGAGTGTGCCTACTGAGTGTGAATGTTCACCTTATATGTTTGTATATTGTTTTTCTGGACATCTTGGGAGTGAGTTCAGCATATACTGATGCTTTTCCTTTAGTGGGAAATTTGGTCAGTAAATCCATGGAGAGCTATATGAAAATTTCACATTTTTTAAAATGAGCAGTATATTTCTTTAACCTTTTTCTAAGCCATTAATCTGCTTTTTGACACATATTGCTTTTTCAAATAAAATCATAAAGTATTTCCATTAAGCTTTGACAGTTATATCACTAAACATTTAGATTAATAAATATTGAACAATTTTTACTGCAGGGATAATCTAGAGGATGAGGCCAGAAAATAGAAATAGTTACACACTAATATTAAAATGCAAACATGTTAAAATAGAAACAAAATGAAAAATTTTAGTTAATATTCCAACTTGATATCAACTTCTCATATCATATTAGATTTTCTACTTGAGTTTCTTTAAAGAATCAAAATTAAATGATTTAATAAGAATAATTAGCTATTAATTTGATGAGAAATTTCTCTGGCTTTGATTTTGGGCAAATAGTCCCAAATGGTCTTGCCTCTCCTATACCCAACTCTATTTAATTCTTAGTCCTAACAGCATATCTATGGCTTGTATGCTTCTGACAGAATATAATATGAAAGCTGTGAAAAGAATTATTATTTAGGAAAACCATTTTTCAAGCTAAGTCTATTTTTATGTTGGCCAAACATAGTCAAGAGGGTGAACACTGATAAAGGGAGTAGGTGGGATTCCACAAATCTCTGGCAATAACTAAACTATTTATACTTCAATATATTTCTTAATCATTTCGCTCTCCCAAGCATGTGATAGATTGGTTTATCTCTATCAGGTAAAGTTTAGAAATTAGAGAAAAACTGTTTTTTTTTACTATTTATGTTCTCTCAGTAGTAAAAACTGAGTAATTAGTAACAATTTTTCCTCAAATCTTCTCACTTTTTACCATATTCAATTAAAGAAATGTTGGAGTGTAAATGAGAGTGGAAAAGAAAAGGGAAGAAAATTAATTCATTTACTCACTCCATTCATTTATGTATTCTGAAAGCATTAGTAAACATCTTCCATAGAGTGTGAATAGTTAGTTGTCTTTCTATAAATATTATTTATTGAGCCCTTTCTATGTGCCAGATACCCTGCTACAAAATAGCCCTCTATGAAAATGTCAACATGCCCTGCCTGCAAGGTTAGAGAGTCTAATGAACTCCTGCTAATGCTTACTTTTTGCCTTTTGCCCTCTCTCCCACCAAAAGGCACATTGAAGCAGGTCATCAGTCCTGTGATTTAATTATGTGCAACATTCTGAAGGAAGAGAGTTCAATATGTTCGACATCCAGGACTGGAACCTCATAGCTGTACTTGTGCCATCAAAATTGGCATCTAGTAGGAAGCACTGAGAATCTAATAAGTATTCAATGAACAGTTGTGGGTTGTTTAAAAATAGAAAGAAATACAATACTTACAGGGAAATACTCCTTAATCAAGAAGGAAGAGACAATAAAGAAAAAGGAGGAAGAAAGGAAAAATGGAAAAACATTTTCAAAAGAAAACAAAAAGTGAAACAAATAAATAAGTGAATAACCAGAAGAGTAATGCAGATGAATTTTATACACTTAGACAGAGAATGATATTAAAGCCCTCACAAAAGAATTGGAAGACCTATCTACCTCAGTCTATCATATCTCAAGTCCTACTTACCCACAAGCATAAAATAAAAAGTCTTATTTCATTTCCATCATGAAAAACCTAGGGTAGCTGCTGCATTATATGATCCTCATCAGTCACTGACATGGCGCTCAAGTAAATAATGATCTCTTGTTCAGTGTGATGCTGCCGCCAGTAATGAGCATATAATAGTGATATATTAGCATGTTAAATAATGACATGCAAAGTTACAGTATATGTGTTGATGTCATGTTGCTGCTAACCTGCTACTTGCACTAAATTTGTCATTCTCAACCTAATTTGCTGTTCCAGATGGAAAATTTAATTTTGTCTTACTTCCTCCACTCACATCCAGCTCTGGATAAACACAAACCTCTTTGGACTCTCTTCTTCCTCCCTACCTTTGCCACTTATTTTAATCATGCTATCACTAAGGAAACCAGACACATAGCTGGCTATGGCACATGGACAAAGGGAAAGTCTTCTCCTGGAGACCTCACCCTTGCTTTGAAGTCTGCTCATCTGGGAGAAATCCAGGTCCAGAACCATATTTATATTTGTTATGCAGGCAAAGCAGCAAACGAACTTAGAAGTGCAGGGACGGAGGAACATATGGGGAGGCTGGCTATTCAGGGTCCCTGGTGGGGTGGTGAGGCATCCCTGATGGAATGAGCTTTTCAAAGTCATCAACAACTACAACACAAGCAGTATGCCACATGACACCATCTGGAAAGAGGCCTCCGAAGTTCAAAAGAAAGGAAAACAACTTATCCTGCAATCCACAAGTAGAGTTTAGACGATCATGAAAAGTTACATGCTTATGATTAACTATTGTGTGATCAAAACCTCCATCTGGAGGTTTTAATATAAAAAAAAAAAAAAAAAAAAAACACACACTAGAGGAATCCTGAAAGCAGCATGGAAAAAACTAAAAGTTACCGATGAGTGAAGTCTTTTGATTCTTATTAGAATAATAATATTAGCATTTGGCCTATCACTTTATTTTATCCTTGAAACAATTAATGTGAATTGAATTGAGATTTTCCTTTTCATTTTACTGATGAGAAAAATGAAGACAAGTGTTATGACCAAAGTCACACAGTTAGCTATTAAAAGAGAGAGATCCAAGTGTCCTGTCTCTTGGTTCAGTTTTCTTTCTTGTAGGCTTTCTGATATTGCTGCCTCAGAAATGAAGATGGGCGATTTGTAAACAAAGAAGGAGCACTTGCAAGATACTGTATGTTAGGAAATAGGTGTTTGTTAATCTCCATGAATGTACAAGGTCCTTCCCTCTCTGGGCAAAGCAATCTGTATACTAAACAGTTAATAAAACGAATCAGAGCAACTTTCTTTCTTATTAGTTCTAGTCGCATAAGCACACTGTTTTCAATAAGTCAGCTGGAATGAGTCCCAAAAGCATTTTTTTTTTTCCTGGATATTTTATATGTCCAGAATGTAGAAGTTAGTGTTTCCTAGAATGTAAGAGATATTCAATTGTGGTAAATTAGGTAGTAAATGTGATTGTTTTTAGACAGCCTTCAGACTCAGTATATCATAGCATTGGTTATCATAGTATTAAATTGATTTCTTTTTTTATCTCTTTTTCAGTCCTTCAAATTACATCAAACACAAAATCTCAGTTTAGTTATAGTTTTCACATCTCTCAAAACATTCAAGTTTTCCTTTGAAACCAAGATATCAGGCTTTAACCCTGGAACTTTCAGAGGACAAAGTCATTCAGCTAGATTTATTGTATCATCTTTATTTTATTTTTATTTCTTCTTTGGAATAATACTAATCCATTTCTAATAATGACATAAGGTTTTTTTAATAAAATATATCCCTTTAAATTAAAAAGGAACAGGTTAAAATACTAAATAAATAATTATATATCCAGTTGAATAAAGTGTGGGAAACCCTGGCATTAATACAGTTTTGTTGGGAGTGACATTTGCAATAAACTGTTAGAGGTACCTCGTTGCTCTGTAAGTGTTATCATTTGAGAATGAGAAACCGAGAGAAGAAAGCAGCTCCTGACAGCCAGGAACTGGCCTGGCATTTTCACTTAGGACTTGGTGTTGCCAAGACCTAGCCTGGAGCACATAGCTAGGCTGTGGTACTCTATTGAACATAAACAATTTCACAGAACACCAACTCCAGACAAGGCCATGATGTGAGCATGATGGATCAAGACAAAAACAAGACCACTCACAAAGACTAAATCACAAAAATGACCAAACATTTCTCTATTCTGGCTGATATGAATGACTGCAGATTTAGCCTTGCTTTCTCTCTCCCATCTTCTAGATGATTTATTAAGATGCTTAGAGAATTACTCTCACTTTTTGACAACCAATACATTGCAAAGCCTCTCTTCCTTGAACCTGTCCCCAAATAACAAACTCAAATCCTGTTTTTTCTCTACCATCTTTCTCAGAGATTTCAAGGTTCTCCATGTGTGTGTTCTCCCTTGTTGCAGTGAGCCTAAACCCAGCTTTGTTCCATTACAGGTGTGTTCCTAGTGTTTGTAACTTAGAGGGCACTGACACATATGACAACAATCTTGTTTAATGACCAGTGTTGAAATACATGCCTCCCTCAAAATTAAATCACAATTTCAAATTATTTCTAAGAAGATAGATAATATTTAATATTTATAACTATTTACAGTTAAAATCACCTTTTAGTCCATTGAGTAAACTGGTTACTACTTCAGACATCAGATCACTACTTTAGACTGGACACTCACATTCTTCATGCATGAGCAAACCATGTTGGGCACTTCTCTCTCAAAAGCATTTAGTTGAGAGTAGTGTGATATGACAATGTTGTTGTTATGTGCCATCGAGTTGGACCTGACTCATAGTGACCCCACCTTGGGTTTCTGAGTAGCACTACAGAAGTAGATTGCCTCATCTTCCTTCCGAGGAGTGGCTAGTGGGTTTTAGCCGCCAGCCTTCTGGTTAGCAGTCAAGTGCCTTAGGCACTATGCTACCAGAGCTCTCCCACAATATGACAAAAGATAAAGAAATAATAATGTTGAATAAGAGTTATAGTGACCACCTTTTATTTGCCCACCAATAAATTCTGTAACAGGAGCTCTGGTAGCATAGTGCCTAAGGCACTTGATTGCTAATCAGAAGGATGATGGTTCAAACCCACCAGCCACTCCTTGAAAGAAAGAATGGGCAATCTACTTCTGTAGTGATACTGCCTCAGAAACCCAAGGAGGGATCGCTATGAGTCAGGTGTGACTCGACGGCACATAACAACAACTACAACAAATTCTGTTACAGGTACACCTTTCCACATCTTATCTCATCTAATCTTCACTTCAGCCTTCTGAAATTGCTATTATTATCCCTATTTTGTAGACAAGGAACCTCAAATCATGAACATGAAATGGCTTGCCCCAAATCACTCACATAATAAGATGGGAGCACAAGATTCAATCCAAAGTTTGGATGATCCAAGGGAATGTGCTTGTTCCATTTCACTTTTCTGTCTCATAATTAAAAGTGTCAAATTCAAGCTCTAAAACTAACTGTTGTTGTTGTTGTTGTTATGTGCCATTGAGTCGAACTCAACTCATAGCGACCCCTCCTTGGGTATCACTCCGGAAGTAGATTGCCCAACCTTCCTTCCTACCAAAACTAACTAAGGGTAGGAAAACAATTATCTTTTGACCTAAATTCTTAGTATTAATTATACTATATTCTTCTCTTGAATCATTTTATAGAACAGAGATGCTTAAAAGCCTTGAGGCTAGATATGTATAAATGAAGTAATGTACAAGCTGCTTTTTAGAGAAAAGTCACAGCTTACATTTTGAAGAAATATTAATGAAAAATTTTCTTGAGCTTAAAGATAATAACAGGTGGTTGAGGATTAGATACATTAACTAGTGAAAAACTCTACTTCTTTAATCCCCTCATGCATGTGTTTTATGATCCCCCTTTAGGGGGCTGCCAATTAACCAGAATTAAATGTCAACTAGTCTCAGCTGATGGTACCCCTCCTACCAAGAACAGTTTTATCTTAATAGTGAAATCTTAAATACAAACAAAAAAATTCTTTCGTGACTCAAAATAATCAGTCTTAGAGTATAAAATTTCGTTGTCAGGAATATGTATAGAATGATTTTTATGTTTTAAGAAGTCTATACTGGTTCACATGCATAATTTATTTTATTTTCCCCAAATCCCGGGAGCTCTGGTAGCATAGTAGCTAAGACACTTGCCTGCTAACCAGACGGCTGGCGGTTCAAACCCACCAGCCACTCCTCGGAAGGAAGGTTGGGCAATCCTACTTCCGTAGTGATACTGCCTCGGAAACCCAAGGAGGGGTCGCTATGAGTCGGGGCTGACTCGATGGCACATAACAACAACAACAACAACAACCCTGTGATATATAGTTAGCATTATCTCCATTACAAGCTTCAGAAAGTTAAGAACCCTATGCAAGTTCACACAGCTAGTAGATGGGAAAGCCAGGATTTAAAACGGAAATCATGAGAGAAGGTATCAGGAGAAAAGCTGTCAAGTGAGGAAGTGGCAAAGGTTCCTAAGGGCAATCCTATATTTGTCTGTATTTCAGAGTTATACTGACTAAATGATATGCACAGAATACATGAAAGGAGATCAAACTTCTGGTCTCCTTATTACATCTTATTTATGTAATTACTTCTGTGGTATTTAAGTAGTATGGTTGATGTGCAGCAGATTAAACTGGAGGAGAGAAGACAAGAAAGCACATAGTGCAAAGCTCAAAGGAAAATCTCCCTAAGTCCTAGTTCTTGACCCTGGTATGTGGAACTATATGTCTTAGTGCTGACTAGCCTGTCTGTCTCAATGCCAGGAAACCTGAATGTGCATCCCAGAATGTGTTTGGATGCATTGCAAACAAATGTCAAAGCAGGCATTATACCCCCCACTAATGTACATTTGCAGGTCAAAAGGGTGATGCTGGAAAAGATTAATTCCTTGCTGAGTATTATCCATCAGAATGCTTTTAAATGTTGTTGTATATACAGCTAATAGATTATATATCATAAACACAGCTGTTGGGAGAAAAACTGCATTTCACAAATCATGCAATTAAAATTTCTAATCTCTAAAAGTACCAAAATAAAAGAAGGGAGAATACAAAGAAAAAAAAAAAAAAGATAGATAGAGATTCTTTTCTTGGAAAGGTCTATCTGTCTCCTGGATGGTACTGCTCTGATTCCTTTTGGATACAAAGACACTTTTGCTGATCTTTGGGTAAAGGAACATCAGAAAGAACTGTCTTTTAAAAGCAGCATGTGGCAAAAGGAAAATAGGTTGGGGAGGGAAAAAAAGAAAAATGTGTCTCAAACTTGTTTTTCTTCCATAAAATATGTGGGTTGTAGCATGTTTGTTTGCATATATACACTTACTAAGACAGGGAGTGGGGGTGGGGGTGATTGGGTGCGGAACTTTACTGTTATCAATTGAATTGTGTCTCCCCAAAATATGTAAATAATAACCCCTATACCTGTGGTTTAGGAGCTCTAGTAGCATAGTGCTTAAGGCACTTGACTGCTAACCAGAAGGCTGGTGGTTCAAACCCACCAACCACTCCTCAGAAGGAAGGTGATCTACTTCCATAGTGATACTGCCTCAGAAACCCAAGGAAGGGTAGCTATGAGTCAGATCTGACTTGAGGTCAGTGAGTTTGTTTGTTTATTTGTTTGTTTTCGTTGCCCTACAAACTCAATTCTCTGACAGATTCAAGAAGAGTAGTGATTTTGTTGATATTCTAACTTTTTTTGTTGTAAGGGTGGGACTGATGTTCATTTTACCTTTATATAGTCTAAACAAAAGCCATAAATCAGAATAGACTTATTTTAAGCCCATACTTTAGTCTCTATTATGTTACTAAATTTAGAGATATTATGCACTCTTATGTTCAAGACACTGTCTTATATTTTACAAAACACAAACAAACAAACAAGAAAGATTAAGTGAGCCTTAATCTCTGTTCTTGAAAATCTCATAGTGCTTTATTGTTTTTTCTACTTTTGAAAATGCTATGCACATTCTCTGCCCATTAAATGAAATTTTTCAGATAAAATCAAAACCAAGATGTCCCCAACTTAACTCAGTATAGAACTATTGAGGGGCTACTATGAACTTATAATTTGAGTAAGACAAGAACATATAAAGCTCCTCAATGTGCCCAAATCTGTTTATATAATGCAATTAAATAATGATACAAAACACTATATATTTAAGTGACAAAATGTGTACATTATTTTCAAAATGCTTTGTGAGGTGAGAGGAAAAAAATAAATCAATGGAGAGAAAATCAAGAAAGAGTTTTGTAGAAGTTTAATAATTGGAGAGTATTTGGATAAATGCATATAAAAGAGAGGCTCAAGAATTTAAGAAATGATAGCCTCATCTCCAGGCATTTGAATCATCAATTTTAATAGACATACATGGTATCAAGAGACGGAAATTACCCTCTTTTTTTCTTGCTCTGGTATGGTGCATTCTGAGCCATCTGACAGACTTTTTTAATGGATCCTTCATTAATCATTTCATTTTTTTTTCCAACATGCCTAGGAATTACTTTTAAAATATGTCTTAGAAATCTCTCCTCAAAATTTTGCTAATATTTGCATAAGATGCTTACCATTTCTAATTCAAAAGACGATAGGTTTTGGGTGAATATACTGAATTGGTAGTTAAAATGTAGTATTCTACTTCATTATATAGATTCCTACAATTTAGAAATAAAAGGAAAATCCAACATATTCTCTCTATATGCATTTTTAAGACTCTCAGCTGCCAAAATAAAAGACTGGTTCAATCCCTTGGATCAACCAACAAGAAATTTATATAAAAGGAATTCCTGCAGAGTCACGTGATTTATGGATTATAAATACCCTGTCACCAAATCCATCCCTTCCTTGGGTTGGAGTAACTAATAGCAGTTTTTCATATTTCAGATTCTTTAGACTCTTATTTGGCTCTTGCTTTCTTTATTTCCCCTTCTCCCTTACCTCGGAAGTCTGGACTATAACAACAAAAACTGTGTATCAACATACTTTCTTTATTCCTTAGATTCTATTTCTTGCATCACCTGAAGGCTCCAAAAGTGTTTACATAGATGTGACTTACATCTTCTGTCATTCATTCATCCCTCTTCCTTTATTGTCCTCCCTCTAAGAATTGTTGAATGAGACTTTCAGGACTGTGATATATTTAGGGGAATATGAATACTGTTCAAGGCCTGAAGAAGCATATGTCAACTCTCAGAGTTCTTTCTTATTATGCACTAGATTTCCTAGCATTTGGCTGGTATGATTCAATATGTGGTTTGAGGTTGTGGCAGTTTTCTCATTTCAGTGAAGATGAACTTTTGTTTTCCTCTACTTTTATTCTTTCTATTGTTTCAGTGGGTCCAAAGAAAACCGTACAAAGTAAAAATGCCATTAGTCAATGAATAACAGGGTTCAAAACTTTTCCTAAACTTTTTTAAGTAATACAACTAGCTACTGCCAATAGCAATTACCATCATTAATGCTTGTGATCGCTTTATTCAGATGATTACAAAAATTCTATCTTAGTCTGTATATCGTAGGTGACCTTGTGTTTATGCCATCATTATCTTCCCAAATCGTCGTATTTTAATTTTCTTGGATCCAAAGTTTCTCCTAATATTGCTTTCCTTATTTTGGTCCACTGTGACTTAGTACATGTATCTGAACGTGGAAGACTTCTTGAAGGACCCAATAAAGACCAATATGCATTAATACAATAAGTAACTCTATAGGAAACTTATCCAAAGAAATAAAGGGCACAGAGAAACTGAAAGCAAGGTGGGGGTGGGGAAGATAGGGAGAAGGAACCTCTTCATTTCATTAAAATAGCATGAATAAGAAACTCTTTTTTAGAAATTTGAATGTATATTGTGTTGTGTACTATCAAGTTGATTCTGACTTGTAGCAAGTCCATATGATAGAGTAGATGTGCCACACAAGGCTTTCTTGGCTGTAATCTTTATGGAAGTAAATCATCCGGTCTTTTTTCTGCAGATCCGCAGTTGAGTTGGAAGCACCAACTTTTCCGTTAGCAGCCAAGGCACTTTAACCATTGCATCACCAATTTTCCTTAACATAAATATGTGCATAGCCTAAGATTTTTAAAATCATGATTGATTTGTCCAGGTAAATCAGTTCCTCTGTGACTCACACAGACACCAACAACATGAGTTTATTCACAAGTAGAAGGAGTGTTACTTGAGAATTCTGAAAATAACTTTGTGGCTTCTTCTCATTAAATATTAGATTTAGATTCTTTGAGTATTGTGAGTCTTATAAAAAGTATTGTTACATGGGAAAAGCATAAACAAAATGATAATTTGCAAGAGCATAAACAAAATGATAAATTGCAAAAGCATAACAAAAAGGTATATAACAAACCATATGGATAGTCACCCATCTTAATTAGAAATAACTGAAATGAAAAAGATGGATATTTTATAAAAGTGTGATTTATTGTTGGTTTCTTTCCTTCATTTTTAGATATGACAAAATTGAATGAACTAAAAGAAGATATTTGAGGAAGGATGGGGATAGGAAGACCCTATAAAAGCGTACCTATTTTATTTTGGATTCAAGCTCCAAAGTTCTCTAAAGATGTTCCCATATTCATTGTCAAAATCAATAGCATATATGAATTTTTACCAGCATCTAGTAAATGCAAAACGTATGTGAATGAAAAGAGAACATCAGATTTTGTCTTTTCTGAGTAAGAGCACTGAAACAGTTTTCTTTTTAAAGTCATCTGCAACCAATGCAATTGAATACTCAACAAAACCCAAAAGGCTTTGCTTCATTTACAGAAAAGTGCTCTGCATCTAAACTCTCAGTTCTAAAGCAACAGCTAAATTTATTGATGCAATTGAGGTTTACTTTCAGTTTATATTTCTCAGTGCAGGGGACCTCTCAGTCAGATGTCTCTGTGGCCTAAGCCCAGGATCTGCTGGACTTTACACAGGTCACCTCTGCTAAATCAAGCCTCAATTTCTTTGGCAAGTTGAGAGGAATCCAATGTGTCCTATTCAACTCCTAACCTTGAAAATGATGTTGCTTTTATCATGGGCCTTCAGGATCCAGATTATCATTACGAAGTGAAGGTAAGTGAAAGTATAACTGATGTAGTGACAGAAAGGAAATACATTTGAGAAGATGATGGCAAAAAAGAAAAGCTTGTATGTCCTCATTATAAAATAACAAGTGGCTATTAAGGCTGGTTAAAGGCACTATTCTGAACTATCTAGTACTTTAATCTATCTACAACTATTTGTTCAATTCTGTGGAGGGCATGGTTTAGGTTAGGGCTTAGCTTTCTGTACCTTCTCTGCCCAGGAGTACAGTTGGCTTAAAACTGTTCAGTGTCATTCACCTGTGCATCACACCGAGGTTGCACTCTTAGCCATAATGAAAAACTAAACTTTCCTCAGCAACTTCCTTTTTGTTCTCAGCCATTCAACAACCAATGCAAACTCATTTTTTTAAGCCTACAATGCACTCAACTAAATGTTAAAGAAATACTACAAGGGAAGAAAACACACATGCTCTTAAGATGCTGATATTCTAGTAAAGGAAAAAGACATATACAAGACAATGGTAGTCACAATTGCCTGGTCATCAGAATCATCTGGGATGATTATTAACAATTCGGGTTTCCAAATTAAAAAAAAAAAAAAAAAACCTCACTGCCATTGAGTTAATTCTGATTCATAGCAGCCCCTCCTTGGGTTTCCAAAGTGATATCTCTATGGAAATAGATTGCCTAATCTTCCTTTTGAGGAGTGGCTGGTGGGTTTGCACTGCCAGTCTTCTAGTTAGCAGTCAAATATTTTCCAGGTACTACTTCTAAACACCACTACTCATCCTTCAGTTTGTTCTACTGTGCTGGCTTGCATGTTGCTGTGAGGTTGGAGGCTGTGCCACTAGTGTTTCAAATACCAGCAGGATCACCCATGGTGGACAGGTTTCAGCAGAGCTTCCAGACTAACACTAACTCAGGGAAAGGAAGGGACCACCCACTTCTCAAAGAATTGGCCCATGAAAATTTTATGAATAGCAGTGAAACACAATCTCATATATTACTGGAAAACTTTATGAATGGCCCTGAAACATTGTCTGATATAGTGCTGGAAGATGAGCCCTTCAGGTCAGAAGGCACTCAAAATATGACTGGGAAGAGTTGCTTTCTCAGAGTAGAGTCAATCTTAATGACATCGATGGAGTAAATGTTTTGAGACCTCCGTTTGCTGATGTGGCACGACTCAAAATGGGAAGAAACAGCTACAAACTTCCATTAATAATTGGAACATCAAATGTACAAAATATGAATCTAAGAAAATTGGATGTTGTCAAAAATGAAATGAAAAACACAAGGATCAATATCTTAGGCATTAGTGGGCTGAAATGTTCTGGTTTTGGCCATTTTGAATCAGACAACAATATGATCTACTATGCCAGGAATGACAAATGAACATTGATGTGGCATTCATTGTCACAAAGAATGTTTCAAGATCTCTCCTGAAGTACAGTGCTGTCAGTGATGGATAATATCCATATGTCTACAAGGAAGACTAGTTAATACAACTATTATTCAATTTATACACCCAACCACAAAAGCCAAAGATGAGGAAATTTAAGGTTTTTACCAACTTCTGCAGTCTGAAATTGACCAAACACATAATCAAGATGTATTAAATATTACTGGTCATTGGAATGCAAAAGTTGGAAACAAAGAAGAATCACCAGTAGTTGGAAAATATGGCTTTGGTGATAGAAATGACACTGGAGATTGCATGATAGAATTTTGCAAGACCAGTGACTTACTCATTGCAAACACCTTTTTTCCAACAACATAAATGGCAGTTGTACACGTGGACTTCACCAGATGGAGTACACAGGAATCAGATCGACTACATCTGTGGAAAGAAGCAATGGAGAAGCTCAATATCTTCAGCCAAAACAAGGTCAGGAGCTGACTGTGAAACAGACCATCAACTGCTCATATGCAAGATCAAGTTGAAGCTAAAGACAATTAAAACAAGTCAATCAGAGCTGAAATATGACCTTGATTATATCCTTGCTGAATTTAGAGACCATCTAAAGAATAAAATTGATGCACTGAATGTCAGTAACTAAAAACAGAGGAACTGTGGAATGATATCAAGAGCATCATCTACAAAGAAAGCAAAAGGTCATTAAAAAGACATGAAAGGAAGAAAAGACCAAAATGGATGTCAGAGAGACTCAGAAACTTGTCCTTAACCAAGAATAGCTAAAGCAAATAGAAAAAAATGATAATATAAAAGAGCTAAACAGAAGATTTCAAAGAGCAGCTTGAGAAGACAAAGTCAATTATTAAAAATGAAATGTGCAAAGACCTGGATTTGAAAACCAAAAGGGAAGAACACACTCAGAATTTCTGAAGTTGAAAGAGCTGAAGAAAAAATTCAAACCTCGAGTTACAATATTGAAAGATTCTATGGGCAAAATATTGAATGATGCAGGAAGTATCACAAGCAGATGAAAGTAACACACAGAGTCACTGTACCAAAAAGAACTGGTCGATGTTCATCCATTTCAGGAGGTGGCATATCATCAAGAAGATCAGTGGTATTGAAGGTAGAAGTTGATGCTGCACTAAAGGAACTGCAAAGAACAAAGTTCCAGGAATTAACGGAATATCCATTGAGATGTTTCAACAAACAGATGCTGCGCTGAAGGCACTCACTTGGCTATACCAAGAGATTTGGAAGACAATTACCTGGCCAACTGACTGGAAGAGATCCCTATTTGTTCCCATTCCAAACAAAGGTGATCCCACAGAATGTGGCAATTATCAAACAGTATCATTCACACAATTAAATATCACACACAATTAAAATACTGCTGAAGATAACTCAAAAATGGTTGCAACAGTGTATTGACAGAGAACTTCCAGAAATGCAAGCTGGATTCAGAAGAGGACATGGAATGAAGGATATCATTGCTGATGTCAGATGGATCTTGGCTGGAAGCAAAGAATACTTGAAAGATGTTTACTTGAGTTTTATTGACCATGCAAAAGCATTTGACTGTATGAATGATAACAAATTATGGATAACATTGTGAAGAATGGGAATTCCAGAACACTAAATGGTGCTCATGAAAAACCTGTGTATGGACTAGGAGGCTGTCATTCAAACAGAACAAGGGGAAGGAAGGATTGTATCCATCAGGGTTGTATCCTTTCACCATATTTATTCAATCTGTATGCTGAGCAAATCCAAGAATTTGGACTATATGAAGACGAGCATGGAGTTAGGATTGGAGGAAGACTCATTAACAACCTGTGATATGCAGATGACACAACTGTGCTTGTTGACAGTGAAATGACTTGAAGCACTTACTGTTGAAGATTAACGACTATAGTCCACAGTATGGCTTACATCTCAACATAAAGAAAATGTAAATCCTCACAACTGGACCAATAAGCAGCATCACAATAAATGGAGAAAAGATTGAAATTGTCAAAGATTCTGTATTACTTAGTTCCACAATGAACACCAGTGGAAGCAGCAGTCAAGAAATTAAACAACATATTGCACTGGACAAATCTGCTGCAAGATCTCTTTCAAGTGCTGAAGAGCAAAGATGTTTCTTTGAAAACTAAGGTATGACTAACCCAACCCATGGTATTTTCATGCATTTCTATCAAGGATTGCACCCGCTGAGTGACTGATTGCTTCCTTCTCTCCTTCCTCTCCCTCTCCCTCCCTCTCTCTCTCCCTCATTGCCATCCTCCCTTCCTTCTTTCCTTCTTTCCACAACCTTAAATCAAGCCCTATACTTGATTCAGTGATTGATACAAAGATGTGAATCCTAGCCTCAGAAGTTCATGCTCTAAAGAAACTTAAATTCTGCATACCTGATGGACCCTCCCTAGTATCTTAGTAAATCTACCAAGTCAAATTAATTTCCTTTGTTTTACCACAGATTGTACAACTTGGTGGAATGTTGTTTATTCTTGAATGACAGCTAAATCAAGGCTTAGCTGCCAGATGGAGCATGGCATTTTTAAAGATATTAAGTAGGTCAACGGTTCTCTTTGGCAAGAACCTGGACTTTGCATTTCTTGTCACACACACACACCCCCCCCCGCACCTCCTGCAACATCTATTGCAGCCTTAAAACTAGAAACACATGGTTCTGCCAATCTCACTATGGGACCCCAGATGAGAAATTTCTCAAGAAGAATAACAAAATACAATCTGAATCAAAGTGTATGAGAAAGCCCAGATATACCCAACCAGAACCACTGGGAGCCAGCTGGGGAGATGCTGACAGCCCACCAGCAATGCGATTGAAAGATCTGCTGCAGGGAGGCCTTCTGTTGTCATCCTCCATTTACTATGCTTCTTCTTCTCTGTTTTCCACATAATCTGTCCCCACATTAAATGAAAAGTAACTGCTAATGGTGGCTTCAGCAAAACAGAATAGCTGCTTCTTACCTAAAGCTAAATTTCATGTGTCCATGGTGGCATAGTGCCTAAGGCATTTTACTGCTAACCAGAAGGCTGGCAGTTCAATCACACCAGCCACTCCTCGAAAGGAAGGTTGGACAATCTATTTCTGTAGAGACACCACCTTGGAAACTCAAGGAGGGGTCACTATGAGTCAAACTGGTTTGATGGCAGTGAGTTTTGTTTTTAGTTTCTGTGACCTTGGTTATGACTTGGCTGTGTGCAAGGGTGTGACTGAGCCACATGATTGATAATGAAATACAATAAAAAATTATAAAACTTCCTTTCTTCTGGTGTTATGGTCTCCTCACCCTCTACCTTCACGTTCGCTGCTTCTCTATTTCATTATTTATCTCTTTTAAAGATAAGAGTTTGACAAGTTTGACAGGAGTTTAAAGGGTAATGTTCATATTGTGGTGTTTTAAAAATCAGTAAAATGGTGGATGTTTCTCAGCACTCCTGGAATCATACTGACCAGATAGCTCTAAGAAAAATCAATGCAAGTTCTGCTTTATTATAATTTTACTCTTACTATATTCAACACTGAGAGCTCTGGTGGCATAGTGTGTAAGGTATTTGACTGTTAACCAGAAGAATGGTGGTTCAAACCCACCAGCCACTCCTTGGAAGGAAGGTTGGGCAATGTACTTCTGTAGTGATACGGCCTCAGAAACCCAAGGAGGGGTCTCTATGAATAGAATCCAACTTGGCATCAGTGAGTTTGGTTTGGTTTTATATTCAACATTAAGGAGCTCTGGTTTTGCATTGCCTAAGGCATTTGACTGCTAACCAGAAGGTTAGCATTCTGTGGAAGGAAGGTGGGACAATCTACTTCCATAAAGATTTACTGCCTTGGAAACCCAATGGGGGTCACTATGAGTCAGAATTGTCTCAATGGCAGTGGATTATATTCAACATTAAGGAGCTCTGGTGGTGCAGTTGTTAAGGTATTTGGCTGTTAACCAAAAAGTCAGTGGTTTGAACTCATCAGCTGCTCTGTGGGAGAATGATGAGGCAATTTTCTTCCATAAGGATTTACAGCCTTGGAGGCATTGAGGAAGAGGAAGACATAGAGAAGTGAATGGGAGGTACAGACAGCAAAGAAGAACCCTTTTGCACATACAGTATTGCATTGTCAGTGATGCCAAACATTGATATATAGGTAGATAGATAGGTAGACAGGCTAAACTATTAGATATGTCTATGTAGTGGGGAGTGCCCATGACCATGTATAAGGTTGGCAGACAATGTTTCTACAAGTGTGTTTGTATGTTCTGTAAGAATTCCCAAGTATATAGTAGAGCTGACAAGGGACAAGGTTAGTAGTCACTTCTTGGCCAGTACCAACTACCCAGAGGGAGTGAATAGTTGGACCTGTGGGCTTGGGACCATAGTCTCAGGGAACATCAAGCTCAATTGGCATAACATACTACACAAAAACATTGTTCCACATCCTACTTTGGCAAGTAGGAATTGGGATCTTAAAAGCTTACAAATGGCCATCTAGATGCAACAATGGGTCTCTCCTCATCCATAGCAAAGAAGAATGAAGAAAACAAAAGACATACAGAAGCAATTAGTCCAAGCGACTGGTACATCATGTGATCCTCAGCCTATTTGACTACAAGACCAGAAGAACTAGATGGCATCTGGCTACCACTGTCAACCACTCAGAGGGGGATCTATGTAGGAGATCCTGAATAGAGTGGGAGAACAATGTGGACAAAACTCAAAATCATTAAAAAAAAAAAAAAAAAAGGGACCAGATTTGTTGGTCTGATAGAAACTGTTGGAAACCCTGAGACTATGGCCCCTAGCTGTTCTTCAGGTCTGAAATTGAATCTACTCTTGTGGCTTCCAGCCAAACAAAAGACAGGTATATGAGCTGAACATTTACATTAGGTAGATACACTCCTTGGAGAGATCAATCATGGGAGAATAGAAGGGCTATGTATACATGCACAGGGAGATAGCTTGGGGCACAGGAGTGCATGGGAGGGAAAGACACAGGGGAAGAAGTGAGAGGGGAGCTGTTGCAATGTGAGAAATTTCAGTCAATGTCATGAGACAAAATGTATGTGAGATGCTGTATGGAAAGAGAATTTGCTCTGTAAACTTCCACTCAAATCACAATAAAAATTAAAAAAATAAAAGGTGTGTGGGGGGATTTATAGCCTTGGAAACCTAATGGGGGTTGCTATGAGTTGAAATTAACTTGATGGTAATGAGTTTGGTTTTGGTTGGTATTCAACCAAAATCAAGTTGATGTTGTTTTTTCTCATACATAGCAACAGGTTCTGCTGCTGCTGATGGTATTAGATCATTAGTTGTGATATTCTTTACTTATATGTATTAATATAAAACAAAATTCCACTTGATAACATCTAAAGCACTCAAAAGTCTGATCCTAGACTATTTGTCTAATTCCATTTACTCCCTGTGATTCAGCCCAATGCGACTATTGCTGTGTGAGAATACCTACACACCCAGTCATTGAAGCCATGTTTGCTCTGTTCTGTAAACCTTGAGCTTTTGCTCAAAATGAGAGTCAAACTCACCCAATGGAAAGAGCACTCAATTCAGATGGGCCTGAGTGGGAAACATGACTTAAACAATGTATAACTTGTGCAATATAATATTGGTATAACTTTGAGCCTTTAGATTAATCATCTGTAAAATGAAGTTTCACTGTGCAATGTTCTTAAAAGGATGAACTAGGATATGGAGGCACTGTGCACAGATGAGCCCCTCAACAAAGAAGTGTCATCATCTCTGAGTATTATGCAAATCTTACTCATCCTTCAATATACAGCTCAGGTAGCACTTTTGCATGAGGTTTCTATTGCTTGCCTCTGCTGGAATGCAAGCTTTCCCACTTCTGAACTCCCATCACATTTTTTCCTTATCTATTATAAGAGAAAGCAATTTTCTATTGATTTTCTACTGAAGCCCCTGGGTGACACAAACATTAAGTGCTTGACTGAAAGGTTGGCAGTTCAAACCCACTCAGAGGTGTCTTGGAAGACAGGCTTGGCAATTTGCTTTCAAAAGGTCAAAACCTTGAAAAGTCTATGGAACAGTTCTACTCTCCATATGTCAGGTGGTCATCAGTCAGAATTGACTCAAAGCAACTAACAATTTTGCTGTAACTTGAAGCTTGAAGCTTCGGACTTAAAAGCATGTTGTAGCATGTGTAGAAACAAAGGGCCCAGGACTCCCCTGGGGATCTATGTATATGGTTGCTCTGCCAGAGAGCTCTTGTTTTGGACAGAAATAACAAGTTCAAGTCCTTTCCAATTCCCTGTTCCTAGTTTGTATTCACAATTATATACCTTTATTTATTTATTTTTTCTCAAAGAGGGAAGAATTACATGAAGGTCAGGCCCAGCAAAGACTGAGGAGAAGGGGGGGAGATGAGGACAGTGAAGGGACTGCAATGGCGTGTCTCACTAATTCAGAGCTGAAGGAGCAGTGAGGATGGGAGAAGTTATGAAATTGGAAACAAGTGTGCTATGTAGGGTCTAGATAACAAAGTATGGCAAAAGTTGGGGAGTGTCCATAATCCATATCTACTCTAGCACTGTAAAGACTAGCAGCAATGGAAACACACACTCACAAAACCTTTGACACAGCAATTAGCGTTCTCTTGATAGGCACTGACATCAGTAGCAACTTCTCACCAAAGGAAAGTCCCATTCAGAGAGGTATTCTCTAACCAACTTTTCTAACCCCCTCTTCCTGTCATGCTCTCATCTGTGCAACATGCTTAAAAGGATGAACTAGGATATGGAGGCACCGTGAACAGGTAAGCCACTCAATAAAGTAATTTCATCATTTCAGAGTATTATGCAAATCTCATTCATCCTTCAAGATATAGCTCAGATAGCCTTTGTATAAGGCTTCTATCTGTGGGAAGTACTTTTTCTCTTATTTGTCTTTCTTTACCATGCCACATCCCACAAAAAATAAATAATAAATAAATACATGTGAAGAGTCAGGAGTATTTCCTGCTCTGTTCATTGCTTATCATCAGAAGAAGGGACGCATCTGACTTATAGTTGGTGACATTCAGTGAATGAATGTGGAATGAATCTCTCAAAGGTATTAATGAAGAGATAAGGATAACAAGAGAAAACCAATGTAGGAGAGGAAAAGCAGGATGGATGTCTCAAAGTAATGGAGCCGATCACTTGATTTGTGAAGCACTCCTTGGACTCCAGTAGAAATAATTGATGGAGGCTCCATGTCTGGAGTTTCTATAGGAGCAAGTGGGAAATTTCATCTTAGAATTTGTAAGCATTGACTGTGAGGCCTTGGTACTATTAGGTCATATGGGTCATCGAGTTATTTTTATGGATTTTATCTTCCCAGTTAGGTTCTTAAGAGAAGGTGGCACATACCTTCAAATCCCCTGATAGGACCTAATATAAAGTCTTGGAAAAATGTGTGTTGAATTAGTGAATGAATAAAAAGCAAGGGAATATCTGATCTGGTTCTACATAAATACTCTCTTTGTTAGAAAAAGTGACATAAGAAAGCAGAAAGGGTTAGTGGATAATGGGGATGAATTTTTCAGTATACTCCATTTCATAAAATATTTCTATCAGAAACTCCTGAGAAGGCATCCATTAGAAGGTAGAAGTCCCTGGCTGTGAAATCTAAAACATCTCCTTTTGACACAAATGACAAGAGTACACAAGCTGGTAACTTGGTAACCACAAATATTTACAAATATGCAAGTCAGGCTCATCAAAATATCAGGGTAATTATTGGCAAATTGCATACCAGGAGAATGTTTTAGAGCCATGCAAAATGAACCTTATTGTGGGTGGTGCCACAACTACTCTTAACTGCTGCCTAGAAGTGACATTCAGTCTTGTGGATTTTGTTGGGTTGGCTGATGGGATGTACAATTAACACTGCATCATCAGGATCTTACCCTCAGTTGTCATGTAGGGTTATCCCAGTTAACAAGATGTAGAAATAAGATGTATGTACTAGATGCTTTCCCCAAAAGATAGTATCTAGGGGGAAAAAAAACAGGGAATCAGGGAGTTTAGAAATTTGTGGTAGTTTAGAAATTGTTGTGGAATTGCTTTTGAGGATTCTCTTAAGGTCTGTTTGGAAGTAAAAGTGTGTGCTTTCTACAAAGAAGTTAATAAGGGAGGAGAAAAGCAAGAGAAGAAAGGAGAGAAATTGAACACATGAATGATATGTAATAGCTAGTGGAAAAATTAATACTAAGTGACTTGATCTTTGTTTTGTGTATCTTAGTGATGGCAAAATGGGCAGAAAAAAATTACACAATGGGACAACACTTGAACTAGAGACAAAGAGAACAACCCAACCAAGTTTCCTACCAATGTTTTTGGGGTGGGGGAAAATCCTCAATTTGAATTCAATTAAACTTGAATGCAATTTTATTCTCTCCACCTTTGCAAAAAGTTTTTAAATTAAATCTTAATTTAACTCATTCTAATTCTCCTTCTGCTATGTTATATCTCCTGGACAATAGAACTTACAGTTGGGACCAATTCATCTTGCCATTCACAGTATTTCCAAATTCTTGGATAGAGGAGACTTTTTCTGCCAAGATTCACACAAAGCAGCTTGATAGTCTAGCCCAAGAAAGATCGAAAGTGAAACTAGACAATAAAAATTGTGCAATGTACCGTCTCTGCAGCCAGTCAAGTGAAAAGAAATCTGCATAGTTGCACTTGTGAGGCTTTTCAAATGTTCAGAGAAAACAGTTAAGCGTAGGGCTTCTGGCCTGCAGCATTGCCTCGCTAACCATTTGTTTTCTCATCTAAAACTCTAGGGGGAGAAAGAAAAGGCAAACACAGCCATTCTACCCCTCCTTTTTTAATGGGATAGCCATGCCAGATATTCTTAGTAACTTATTCAGCCCAAAGGCTAATAAGCTGAACAACTTGTTTTGGCTAGACATTCCTCATCTCCATATGGAACTGTTTGTGTGAGTTTTTGGACTATTATGTCGTCAAAGGGAGGATGTTAGACCAAAAAAAAAAAAAGAAAGAATGAAAGAAAATTTTCAGCACTTTCTTTTTCTCTAGTAAAAATCCATTTTCAAGGCTGAAGTAAACTGCATTGACCAAATCCTTAGGGGGAAGACATCACAGAATATCACATTAACACCATCTTTCATAGTTTTGAAGTAATGCCTCTTACATTGGGCTAAATAAATCTACCATATCTAAACTTGCCTTCTCTGCAGTTAGCCTTAGGAGCTTCTTTAGAAAGAAGGCATATTTTCATTGAACCAAAGTAAATCTTAATTACATATGTGTTTACCTTGGAAAACCATTTTGCTTCTGAATGGAAGTCTGTAACTGACAAAAGATGGAGAGTAGGTTGATGTGGTACATTTTATAGAAATCTATCAGAATTTATATATGGAAAGGAAAAAAAAAAGCACTCCACAATTTTCAGGTAATATTAGATGATTTTGAGTTAAGTAGATTCCGTTACTCAGTGTTATTTATACAGCATGTTCTACCATAAGAACACATCAGAATATTATCTCATGTTTCTTAAACCACCAGGTAGGGCTCAACGGCACAGATTGATTTAGCAGTTCTTGAGTGGGACTCAGTTTTCTCCCATTTTTTAAAGGTCTATAGATGATTCTAAGAGTTACTCAAAGTCCAAAGGGTTCAAAGTTATTATTCCTTAATAATTAGTTATAGTTTTCCAATAAGGGATTAATCCAGGAAGGTGAAATAGTTTAGCTGCCTTTTTAATGAGTCAGCAGGCTTCATTGAGAGACACTATTGATTCATTCACTCCTACATTTATTTAGTCCATTTCAGAAAACACACATTGCTTAGTATTCATGTGCTAATCCTTGAGCTACGAGTATAACTACTACAATTATGGCACTCTAAAGCCCATGCCCAAGCTGAGTAATGGCCCATGATGTCAACTTTCTAGAGAGATCTATAAGCAGAAGTCACTGCTTTACTTTTCAACTTCCATCTCAAAAGTGAGAAAAAGGGCAAGTGAGCACATAGATCATGAGACAATGTTCAAACATTTCTGGCTTGGATTTGTTTCTGAATTATATTTCTATGAAATATAACCAATACTTAGAAAAAGTACAAAAATATTTGTGTCACTGACAACTTTAAAAGCAAATACCTATGAACTCCACCCAGGCTGAAAAATAAAACATCACAAACTCCATAAAAATACTCTTCCCGGGGATCTATGTAGGAGATCCTTGATAGAGAGGGAGAACAATATGGAACAAAACTCAAAATCATTTGGAGGAAAAAAAAAATAAAAGGCAGGGACCAGGTTTGCTGGTCCGATAGAGCCTAGTGGAACCACTGAGATTATGGCCCCTAGCTTCCCTTCAGGTCTGGAATTGAACCCACACCTGTGGTTTCCAGCCAAACAAAATTCAGGCATATGAGTTAAACATTTACCTCAAGTAGATACACTCCTTGGAGAGAACAATCATGGGAGAAAGAAGGGCTGCTTATGCACAGGGAGACAGCTCAGGGGGCAGGAGTGTATGGAGGGATGGACACTGGGAAGAGGTAGCTATGGGGAGGAAGTGGGAGGGGAGCTGTTGCATTGTGGTAAACTGTGGTCAATGACATGAGACAAAGTATATGTGAATTGCTGTATGGAAAGTGAATTTGCTCTGTAAATCTTCATCCAAATCACAATTTAAAAAAAAAAAAATACTCTTTCCCCAGCCACACATCTATCCAAAATCAAAACCCCTTTCTTCCTCCAGAAGTAGCCATTCCCTTGACTTTTCAGCTTTATATGAGTGGAATCACACTTATATCTTGTTTTGAATCTTTGTCCTTTTGTTTAATATATTTTTAGATTAATCTGTGGTGTTGCATATAGCTCTAGTTTATTTATTTGCATTGCTGCATAGTATTCCATGGTATGAACTGATCACAATTTATTTACTCATTCTAGTATTGATGGATATTTGTGTTGTGTGCAGTTTTTGACTATTACCAATGATGCTGCTAACAGTGGAATTGCTGGATTATAAAATAGGATGTGTGTGCAGCCAACTTTAACATATACATTGCCAAACTCTGCTCCAAAGTCGATGAATTAAATTTGTACTTTAACATGCAGCTTGAGACTTTCTATTGTTCCACATACTCTCCAACTTTGGTATTGTTAGTCTGTAATAATTTTAACCAATTTGAAGAGTTCAGTTTGTTCCATAGCATCTTATAATAAGTGTATGATTCTAGCCTTCATATTTGGGAGCTCTGGTGGTGTAGTGCCTAAGGTATTTGACTGCTAACCAGAAGGCTGGTGGTTCAAACCCATCAGACACTCCTCAGAAAGAAGGTTGGGCAATCTTCTTCCATAATGATACTGCCTCAGAAACCCAAGGAGGGGTCGCTATGAGTCGAATCCGACTAGATGGCAGTGGGTTGGGTATCCTTCATATATAGTTCTCTAATCCATTGAAAATTTGTTGAGAAAGGGTTCAATTATGTTTCTTAAAATGAAGGTACTTTATTTCTGCACTGATCTCCCATGTTAGATTTGTCATATATTAAGTACTAGATTTGTCATATATCAAGTACACATACATGTAGGAATCCCTTTATCTGAGATATTTTTATTTCTCTATATCAATTCCTTCCTTCCTTAGTGTACCTTTATTATGAAACTTGAGGTCTTTTACACCAAGTCCTCTACTTTGTTTTCCTTTTTCAACAAGGTCTTAGCTGTATTTTGACCTTCCTATTTCCATATTTTTTCAATTGTCAAATATTTTAAAATCCCTCTGATATTTAATTGATATTATATTGAGTTTATGAACAATATGAGGAGAATTGACCTAAACTGAGTACAATCATCATTCAGGATAACACTTTTCAATCTATTTAAGTGTTTTTAACTGTCTCTAAATAAAATTTTATAATTTTCTTGTATTTTTACATATCTTTTCTGAGATGTGTTGCCAGATTCTTAGGATATCAATGTTATTTCAGATGATATGTGTGTATGTGTTTATTTAAAATTATTTGCAATGTTATCCATAATTTATTATGATCCACAAAGTCAAATGTGTTTGCATAGTCAACAAGACAAAGGTCAACCTTTTTCTGTGATTCTTTGCTTTCACCCAAGATCCATCTGACCTCAGCAATGATATCCCTCATTCCAAGTCCTCTTTTGAAACCAGTTTGAATTTCTGGAAGTTCCCTGTCAATATACTGCTGCAACCATTTTTGAATTATCTTCAGCAAAATTTTACTTGCATGTGAGCTCTGGTGGCATAATGTCTAAGGCATTTGACTGCTAACCAGAAGGCTGGTAATTCAAACTTACCAGCCACTCCTTGGAAGAAAGATTGAGCAATCTACTTCCATAGTGATGCTGCCTCAGAAACCCAAGGAGGGGTTGCTATGAGTTGGATCCAACTCAACGGCAGTGAGTTGGTTTGTGTGTGTGTGTGTGTGTGTGTGTGTGTGTGTGATATTAATGACATTGTTAGATAATTTCTATATTATCTTGGATCACCTTTCTTTGAAATGGGCACCAATATGACTCTCTTCCAGTTGGTTAGCCAGGTAGCTACCTTCCAAGTTTCTTGGCATAAACGAGTAAGTGCTTCCAGCACTCCATCCATTCATTGAAATATTTCAGAGGGTACTCTGTCAATTTTTGGAGACTTTTTTTTTTTCACCAGTTCCTTCAGTGCAGCTTGGATCTCTTCCTTCAGTACCACTGGCTCTTGATCATATGCTACCTCCTAAAATAATTGAATGTCAGCTAATCTTTCTGGTACAGCGATTGTGTAATCCTGCCATCTCCTTTCAGTGCTCCCTGCATCAAGCAATATTTTGCCCATAGAATCCTTCAATACTGCAATTCAAGGCTTGAAATTTTTTTCTTCAGTTCTTTCAGTTGGGGAAATGCCCATCTGATTTCCCCTTTTGGTTTTCTAATTCAGGGTCCTTGTACATTTCATTATAATACTTCACTTTGTTTTCTTGAACCACTCTTTGAAATCTTCTGTCCAATTCTATTATTTCATTGTTTCTTCCATTCACTTTAGCTACTCATGGTTTGAGTGCAAGTTTCAGTCTCTGCTAACATTCGGTTTTGTCTTTTCTTCTTCTCCTGTCTTTTTGATGACCTTGTGCTTTCTTCATATATGACATTCTTGATGTCACCTTACAACTCATCTGGTCTTCAGTCATTGGTGTTCAATGTATCAAATCTATTCTTCACATGGTCTCTGAATTCAGGTGGGATATAATCAAGTTCATATTTTGATTCTTGTGGACTTGTTTTAATTTCTTCAGCTTCAACTTGAACTTGCATATGAGTAATTGATGGTTTGTTCCACAGTCAGCTCCTCATCTTGTTATGACTGATGAAGCTGAGCTTCTCCATTGCCTGTTTCCACAGATGTAGTCAATTTGATTTTTGTGTATTCTGTCTGGTGAGGTCCAAGTCTGTAGTAACCATTTATGCTATGGAAAGAAAATATTTGCAATAAGTAAGTTGTTGGTCTTGCAAAATTCTACCATGTGACTTCCAGCATCATTTGTACTGCCAACGTCATATTTTCCAACTACTGATACTTCATTTCCAACTTCCGCATTCCTGTCACCATTAATTATCAATGCAATTGAAATTGATTAATTTCAACCTGCTGAAGTTAGTAAAAAGATCTTCAATTTCTTCACCTTTGGCTTCAGTCATTGGTATACAAATTTGTATAATAATATTAACTAGTCTTCCTTGTAGGAGTGTGAATATTAACCTATCACTGACAACATTGTACTTTGGGATAGATCTTGAAATGTTCTTTCTGATGATGAATATAATGCCATTCCACTTTAATTGTCATTTCCAGCATAGTGCATGGTATGATTGTCTGACTTTCCATTTCATTTTTGACAACTTCTCATTTTGACAACTTCTTGTTTTCCTGGATCCACACTTCGTAAATTCCATGTTCCGATTATTAATGAATGTTTACAGCTGTTTCTTCCCATTTTAGTTGTACCCCATCAGCAAATGAAGGTCCTGAAAGCTTTACTCCACCCACGTCATTAAAGCTGACTCTACTTTTAAGAGGCAGTTCTTCCCCGGTTGTATGTTGAGTGCCTTCCAACATAAGGGGCTCATCTTCTGGCACTATATCAGACAATATTTCACTAGTGTTCATAAAGTTTTAGTCCCTCCACTCCCCAAAGGTACTCAGCATATTCAAATGACTATATTATTGGAGTGCCATATACACCCATCAAGGGGTCTACCTGCCAAGTAAAGTTCCTTGGGACTCTGTGGGCAGATTCACAATGCTTATCCCTCTAGCAAGTAACAAAAATTGTTGTCATTGGCACTCCCACTACTTAAAAGGAGCTTCAGCACCTTATTGGACCCTGTAGAGAACAGAGAGAGAATATACCTTTCTCGGCCATTCTACTTGGTCCTTTTTATTGGCTAACTCACAAATCAGTATACTTTTTTTCTTTTTACACTGCTTCTTTTATTCTATATCTTTATCAACAATAGCACTGCATTAGACACAGCAGTAATGCAACGCACTGCTGAGTCAGATCCGACTCACCTCCTTGGGTTTCCGAGACAGTATCACTAAGGAAGTAGATTGCCCAACCTTTCTTCCAAGGAGTGGCTGATGGGTTTGAACTGCCAGCCTTTTAGTTAGCAGTCAAATGCCTTAGGCACTACGCCACCAGAGCTCCTGCATTAGACCCAGGGAGAGTTACTTTATATTGTGATTCTTCACAGTCTAGTTAGGGGAACAAGGTTAATACACATGAAACTGGTAAATAATAATAATATGTAATAAGGGAGTAAATTGTGAAGATGACAAGAAGAACTGGAAGAAAAGACTTTGCTCGTGGGAATATACTGGGAAATGAGTTAAGTTTCTAATTTTTCAGTATTTTCCGAGCATGTTTATACATATGTTCTCATTGATACTTTCATCCTATTTCCACTTTAGAGATAAATGATTGAGGGCCAGAGACAGCCTACTCAAATTTAGAGCAGTAAAAGGCAGTTCTGAGACTAGATTTCTGAAAATGTGGAGATTGTTCTAGTAATCCAGATATAAAGTCCATAGAGGGCTAGATCAGGGATTAGCAATTGAAATGAGATTGATATAAAATATCCTGAAGGCAAATTGAAATGGATTAATACTATAGGAGATAGAGAACACAGAGAAGGCAAACACAGAGAAGGCAAAGATAAGCATGTGATTTTGAGCCCAAGAGAATAAGCAGAGAGGTTGACATTGCAACAGATGAGGAAGAAGGAAGAAGCAGCTAGTGGCAGAAATTTCCAAACATATTAGTTTTCAATTTGCTGAATTTGAGGTCACAAGCAGATACTATTAGGATGGGGGAGAGATTGAGGGTCATTAATGCAGAGCCCTGACATAGAAGTATAAATTTGGAACAGCAAAGACTCAAGACCAGGACCTCAGCTTAGTGTGGCTAACACACTGATCAGTATCTTTAAGTGAGATTCACATCAACAGGTTGCATTGGAAGGAGTCCAGTAAGTTGTGGCCCACCTTTGTGCCACACAATCCTAATAACCTCTTAGAATGACGAATCTCTGAAAATAATGATTTCACTGACTAGAATCCTTGACAAAGGAAGACAGTTTCTACCTTTTGGATATTGAACTCATTGCCTTCCTAATAAGCTACAGGTACATCTCTTTTGAAATGTAGCTGCTAACTTGCTACTAGCCTCTTGCTGAAATTTAATCCCTGACTGACAAAGACCTTGTGACTGCTTAGCTTGATATTCCCATTTGGTAGTAGTGAACTTGGACTCAATGACTAAGAAAATGGAAAAGAACCTACATGCTTTGCAAGAATGCAACCCAGTGGCATCTTGGTTTTACTTGGAAGAGTGGCAGCTCTTCCTCACTCCTCCTCCCAAAGCAAAGTTGTTGGCTTAATGAGATTCTTCATGCACAGGCATTCCCATAAACTGGTTGGCTTAGCTGAACCCCAATGGTATCCACTGGACTGATGTGGCTATTCAACCTCAGTGCCAGTTATGCAGTAATGAAAAGAGATAGATACATCCCAGTGAGCAATCCTCAAGTTTGTTGTTATAACTCTGATCAGTATTCCCCTTGATTAAACTTGTTATATTTTGTCTTTAACTTTTGTCAATGCAAGGAGAATCTTTGTGGTAGTCACAGTATTTTATGGAATATATGGTGCATCTTGCTGTATGTTCTCATTTTGCTAGGAGAAGATGGAAATGTGCTGCTTTACTTTATATTTCATTTTTATCTGTCACAAAATTAAATATCCTCCTTATGTTTGAGAAACCTACTTTCTACTAACTGGTGTGACTGCTGTTGTGAGAGTTAGATTGGGGACTTCTAACCTGGCCATATTAATCAAGTAAATATTTTCATTTTGGAAAACAGCTCTTAGATTGTTATCAAGCCACAAGAAAAGCTGAACAGCTGACTATGAAATTATGAGGTGACTATGCGACCCAGGGAGCTCTGGTAGCATAATGGCTAAAGCACTGGACTGCTAACCAAAATGCTGGCGGTTCAAACCCACCAGCCACTCCTCGGAAGGAAGGTTGGGCAATCCTACTTCCGTAGTGATACTGCCTCGGAAACCCAAGGAGGGGTCGCTATGAGTCGGGGCCGACTCGACGGCACATAACAACAACAACCCCTGCAATTCCTTCCATAGAAGAAACACACAGAATCACTGTACCAAAAAGAATTGGTTGACATTCAACCATGTCAGGAGATAGCATATTGTCAAGAACCTATGATATTAAAGGAAAAATCCTGGAAGGAATCGATGAAAAACAAGCCTCCAGACACTGACAGAATATCAACTGAGATGCTTCAACAAACAGATACAACGCTAGAGGTGTTCACTTAGCTATACCAAGAAATTTGAAAGACAACTACCTGGCCAACCAACTAGAAGAGATTCATATTTGCACGCATTTCAAAGAAAGGTGCAAAATGCAGATATTATCAAACAATATCATTAATATCAAGGAGCTCTGGTGGCACAGGGGTTAAAGTATTCGGCTGCTAACAAGAATGTCAGTTATTCGAACCCACCAGCCACTCTACAGAAGAAAGATGAGACAGTTGTTTCTGTAAAGATTTACAACCTTGGAAACCCAATGGGGTAGCTCTACTCTGTCCTTAGGGTCACTATGAGTCTGAATTTTCTTGATGGCAGAGGATATAATTAATATCACATACAAGTCAAATCTTCTGAAAATAATTCAAAAACAATTGCAGCAGTGCATATATGGGACATGGCCAGAAATTTAATCTAGATTCAGAAGAGGACATGAAACAAGGGATATCATTACTGATGGCAGGTGGACCTTGGCTGAAAGTGGATTATACCAGAAATATGTTTACCTGTGTTTTATTGACTATACAAAGGCATTCAACTCTGTTGATTATAACAAACTATGGATAATTTTTCAAAGAACAGGAATTTCAAAAACTTAACTGTGCTCATGAGGAACCTGTACATAGACAAAGAGAAAAAGGGGTCACTACACATTTTGAAATCAGGAAATGTGTGTATCAGGTTGTATCCTTTCACCATTATTATTCGATGTGTATGCTGAGCAAATAATCTGACAGGATGGATTATATGAAAAAGAAGGTAACATTAGGTTTGGAGGAAGATTCTAACAACCTGCAATATGCAGATGATACAACCATGCTAGCTGAAAGTGAAGAGGACTTGAATCACTTATTGAAGAAGATTGAAGACTACCTCCTTCGGTATGGGTTACACCTTAACATAAAGAAAACAAAATCCTCACAATTCGATCAATAAGCAACATTAGGATAAACAAAGATTAAAGTTGTCAAGGATTTCAATTTTTGGATTCACAATCAATGCCCTTGGAAAAAGCAGTCAGGAACTCAACTGATATATTACACTAGGCAAACGTGCTGTAAAAGACCACTTTAAAATGTTAAAGACAAAGATGTTGCTTTGAAGACTAAGGTGAGTCTGACCCAAGCAATGGTATTTTCATTCACTTCATATACCACGGACTACCAGAAGAACAAACAAATTTGTCTTGGAAGAAGTACATCTGGAATGCTTCTTAGAAGTGAGGATGGCAATACTTCATCTCATGTACTTTGGACATGTTACAAGAATGGACCAGTACCTGGAGAAGGATATCATACTGATAAAGTAGAGGGTTTGGAGAAAAGAGGAAGACCCTCAATGAGATGGATTGACACAGTGGCTGCAACAATGGGCTCAAACATAATAATGTGTGTAAGGATACTGCAAGACCAGGCAGTGTTTCAATCTTCTGTATATAGAGTCTCTATAAGTCAGAACCCACTTGATAACACCTAACAACAACCCTGGTAAAGCAGTTCTACTCTGCACACATGAGGTTGCTATGAGTTGAAATTCACTTGACAGAAAGTAACAATACAAGCAACCATAATATTAAATGTTCCTTTTGGAATTCCATGAGTAAGTTAAGGTTCAACACATGGGAATTGGATCAAGTAGATCCCAACAGTCAAGAAAGTTTCATAAATAGATTGCTCCCATTCTAAGTATATATGCATTCCAATAGGAGCTCTGGTGGCATAGTGTGTAAGGCATTTGACTGCTAACCAGAAGGCTGGTGGTTCAAACCCACCAGCCACTCCTCTGAAGGAAGTCTGGGCAATCTACTTCCATAGAGATAACCTCCTTGGAAACCCAAGGAGGGGTCACTATGAGGTGGAACCGACTAGACGGCAGTGAGGTTTTTTATTTTTGTTGTTGTTGTTTGTTTTTTATGTATTCCTATCACACTTGTAGTCTTTTCTAAAAACACTTCTGGCCTCCTGGAAATTCTCTATGATTGGACCAAAACTAGAGTTTATGTGGATATTTCATGAAAGTACTCATTAAAAGTCCTTTACTATGAATGTGGTTCTCAATACTTGTTGTTGTTGGGTGCTTTGGAGTCATCTCTGACTCATTTTAACCCTATGCATAGCAGAATGAAACACTGCCTGGTCTTGTGCCAGCCTCATGATCTTTGCTATCCCTGAGTCCATTGTTGAAGTCACTGTCTATCCATCTTGTTGAGGGCCTTCCCCTTCTTCATTGACCCTCTACTTTACCAAGTGTGATATCCTTCTCCAGAGAGTAGTTCCTTCTGACAACATAACCAACGTAGGTGAGATGAAGGCTGGCCATTCTCATTTCCAAGGAGAATTCCAGCTACACTTGTTCCAGGACAGTTTTGTTAGTCCTTTTAGAAGACGATGGTACTTTTAGCATTCTTCTTCAACATCACAACTCAAAAGCATCAATTCTTCTTTGGTCTTCCTTATTCATTGTCCAGCTCTCACATGCATAAGAGGAGATTGAAAATACCATGGCTTGGGTTAGGCACCCCCTAGTCTTCAAGGAGAAATTTTTGCTCTCCAGCACTTGAGAGAGGTCTGTTGCAACAGATTTGCCCAATGCAATATGTCATCTGATTTCTTGACTGCTACTTCCATTGGTGTTGATTGTAGAACCAAGTAATATGTAATCCTTGACCACTTCAATCTTTTCTTCATCCACCATGAAGCTGTTTATTAGACCAGATGTGAGGATTTTTGTTTTCTTTATACTGAGGTGTAATTCATACTGCTGTGGTCTTTAATCTTCATCAGTAAGTGCTTCAATCATCCTCACTTTCAGCAGGCAAAATTGTGTCATCTGCATATCACAGGTTGTTAATGAGTCTTCCTCCAACCCTGATGCCACATTCTTCTTCATATAATCCAGCTTCTTGGATTATTTGTTCAGCATACAAGTTGAATAAGTATTGTGAAAGCATACAACCTTGACACACTCCCTTCTTGATTTTGAACCATGCAGTATCCCCTTGTTCTGTTCAAATGACAGTCTTCTGATTTGTGTACAGGTTCCTTAAGAGTACAATTAAGTGTTCTGGAATTTCCATTCTTCTCAATGTTATCCATAATGTCTTATGATCCACACAATTAAATGCTTTTGCATAGTCAATAAAACACAAGTAAACATCTTTGCTTTCAGCCAAGATCCATCTGACATCAGCAATGATATCCCTCATTCCATGTCCTCCTCTGAATCCAGCTTGCATTTCTCAATATACTGCTGCAACCATTTTTAAATTAACTTCAGTAAGATTTTACTTGCATGTGATATTAATGATATTGTCCAATAATTTCCACATTCCATGGGATCACCTGTCTTTGGAATGGATACAAATATAGATCTCTTCCAGTGAGTTGGCCAGGTAGCTGTCTTCCAAGTCTCTTGGCATAACCAAGGGTGTGCCTTCAGCATGGCATGTTTGTTGAAACATCTCAATGGGTATTTGGTCAATTCCTGGAGCCTTGTTCTTAGCCAATTTCTTCAGTGCAGTTTCAACTTCTTCCTTCAATACCATTGGTTCTTGATCACATGACACCTCCTGAAATGGATGAACATCAACCAATTCTTTTTGGTACAGTGACTCTGTGTATTCCTTCCATCTTCTTTTGATGCTTCCTGCATTGTTCAATATTTTGCCCATAAACTCTTTCAATATTGCAACTCAAGGCTTAAATTTTTTTCATTTCCTTCAGTTTGAGAAATGCAGGTCTTTGCACATTTCCTTATAGTAATTGGCTTTGTCTGCTTGAGCTGCTCTTTGAAATCTTCTTCTCAGCTCTTTTATCTTGTCATTTCTTCCATTTGCTTCAGCTACTTTCCACTCAAGGGCAAGTTTCAGAGTCTCTTCTTACTTTCATTTCAGTCTTCTCTTTCTTTCTTGTCTTTTCAATGACATCTTGCTTTCTTCATGAGAGTTGCTCTTGATGTCATTCCACAATTCCTCTGCTTTTTGGTCATTGGTGTTCAATGCATCAAATCTATTCTTTAAATGGTCTCTAAATTAGGAGGGATATTATCAAGGTCATATTTTGGCTTTTGTGGATTTGTTTTAATTGTCTTCAACTTCAAGTTGAACTTGAGATGAGCAGTTAATGGTCTGCTCCACAATCAGCTCCTGGGCTTGTTTTGGCTGAAGATATTGAACTTCTCCATAGCCTCTTGCCACAGATGTAGTCAATCTGATTTCTGTGTATTCAATCTGGTGAAGTCCACATGTATAGTTGTCACTTGTGTTGTTGAAAAAAGGTATTTGCAATGAATACGTCATTGGTCTTGCAAAATTCTATCATGCAATCTCCAGCATTATTTCTATCTCCAAGGTCGTATTTTCCAATTACTGGTAACTCTTCTTCATTTGCAACTTTTGCATTTCAATCACCAGTGATAAGCAACACATCTTGATTGCATGTTCAGTCAATTTCAGACTGCAGAAGTTGGTAGAAATCTTCTATTTCCTCATCTTTGGCTTTGGTGATTGGTGTGTAAATTTGAATAATAGTAGTATTAACTGGTCTTCCTTGTAAGCATGGATATTATCCTATCACTGACAGCATTGTACTGAGAGATCTTGAAACACTCTTTGTAATGATGAATGCCACACCAATCAACCAAACCACACCATTCCTCTTTAATTTGTCATTCCCAGCATAGTAGATCGTATGGTTGTGTGATTCAAAATGGCCAAAACCAGTGCATTTCAGCTCACTAATACCTAGGATAATGATCTTTATGTGTTCCATTGCATTTTTGACAACTTCCAATTTTCCTAGATTCATAATACATACATTTAATGTTCTAATTATTAATGGATGCTTGCATCTGTTTCTACTTATTTTGAGTTGTACCACCTCAGCTAATGGAGGTCCTGAAAGCATTACTCTATCTATATTGTTAACGTCTTCTCTACTCTGAAGAATTAGCTCTTCCCCCATCAAATTGAGAGTGCCTTCTGACCTGATGGGGTCATCTTCCAGCCTTATATTGGACAATGTTTCAGGGCTATTCATAAAGTTTTCCAGTAATATATAAGACTGTGTTTCACTGCTATTCATAAGGTTTTCACTGGCCAATTGTTTGAGAAGTGGATAACCTCTTCCTTCTTCCAAGTCTGTCTTAACTCAGAAGGTCTGCTGAAATCTGCCTACCATAGGTAACTCTGCTGGTATTTTGCAACATGGTAGCATAGCCACCAGACTCATAGCAACATGTAAGCCACCACAGAATAACAAACTGAAATACATGTTCATCTCCCTTAGTTGTTCCTCGCCCCTCTGCACTTGCTACCTTGGGCAACTGCATCAAAATAGAGCCACCAAAAAGTGAAAAGCAGCTCCCAAAACCCAGCCGACCTACTTCAGGCCCTGGCCTTAATATAGAGCCACACTCAAGCAAAAAGCAGCCTCCAACCCTTGGGCCAGCCTTAATAACTAAATAGTTAAAACATGATAGGCTATGAGCTCATGAGAAAAGGATAAGGAAAGCAGGGAAAAGTTTATGCATTGATTCAACAACATGGTTTTACTTTCATCTTCCATGTTGCAATGACTAGTTGATGTGACTTTATAAAGGATCCAGTATTATGCTCCAATTCAGGACAAAGCTGTAGATCTAGTCCAGTTCCAAGATTCTCTACAAGGAGAGGTGGATGACTTGGTTGTAGCTACCTCACAATTCAACTCTTAGCTTCTAATTCCTTTACTCTCCCACAGTGTTTATCACAAGAACACTCTTCAATAAATGTGACATACACAAATCTATCTCAGAGTCTTCTTCCTGAGAAATCTGAAAAATGACCCTAAATTAGACATATATTCTGCATTTGTGTTTGCTTTCTCTACTTGTCATGTTATATCTACATGTACATTCTATGTACTTCCTGAATACCTTATTCAGCATTAGGGAATCCTATACAATACTGTAGGAGCTCTGGTAGCATAGTGCCTAAGGCACTTGACTACTAACCAGAAGGCTGGCGGTTCAAACCCACCAGCCACTCCTTGGAAGGAAGATGGGGCAATCTACTTCCATAGTGATCCTGCCTCAGAAACCCAAGGAGGGGTTGCTATGAGTCGGGTCCAACTCGACAGCACATAACAACAACAACAACAACATATAATATTGTTTCTGAATAAGGAACAATGAACTAAATTCTGTTATAATCACTAGCCTTATCATTAATCTAATTGCTCAGAAACTGCTTAGTTAGAATGACAATGTATACTATAAACAACAAATAATATATGATGTTTCTTTTACAGTCACATCCCAAACATCTGGAAGCAAAGCAGTGAATGTAGGAGTGGTGGCTCTTACTAGTCCAAGAATTCCTTTTCTGCCCAAATATTCCTGGTCCACTTGTTTTGCTTATAACAAGAACTTTCACAAATATAGATATGTGGAAGGAAAATAGCAAGATAATATAATAATGATCTAAAGCTCAAAATATGACAATGAGATATGTATTCCTTAAGTCATAGACTAAAATCTTTAAGTTAGTATATATTAGGAAGGTTGGGCAATCCTACTTCCGTAGTGATACTGCCTCGGAAACCCAAGGAGGGGTCGCTATGAGTCGGGGCCAACTCGACGGCACATAACAACAACAACAACAGAAATTCTAAGGTTAAGATTGTTTCATATTACTTTCCCATTATAAAGCTACTGTCTCCAGAGCTTTACCTATTTATCCAAATGTACTTTAAGCCTCTCATTGCCTAACATTCTTAAAAAATCCAAAGATAATATCTTCTCTTCATTTTCTTATTCTTTTCATAAATTTACCATCACTTGACCTTTCTAATTTTGTTTCAGATATCTTTAATTGGTAATTAGAGTGTACTTTAGTACATTAGAGTGTCTTTAAATAGAAAATGTGTCAGCAACCACATATAAGCAACTAAAGTCATTAAATATTCCGTAGTAAAGGTTTACTCAATATTTACTGACACATGTAGATCAGATAACTGTCTCAAGCCCGATAATCATCAGCAATAGAGTAGATGATCCCTGTGCTAATTGTTCTATTTCTAGTCAAATGGTTTGTTAATTTACCTGATGGCCAGGGTTTTGATTATGATCTCTTGACATATGTTTGAATTCGATGAAATGCTAATCACTGTTATACATTAGATAGTTAATTTACTAAGCATACTGGTATAAAAATCCCCACTCTGAAAGTCTATTTTCAAGTTGTTAGGCCATAGATTTGAGGTCTGATATTGGTAGTAGGTATTCTATATTTAAACTGAATTGACAAACTACATGTTGATAAATGACCAAGATCAAGTGGCCTCCATCTAACAACTTTGTATGGGAGCATGAAAAAAAAAGTCAGAGGGAAATTATTAAGCTCATGGGTAAATATATAAATGTCATCCTAAAGACTCTAGACCAGAGGTCGATCAGATTGCTAATGTAACTCACACCTTCCAATGCATTCCAGAACATTAGAATTAATAAGTGAATTAATTAATGGGACTGTTTATAAAATAAATATATAAAAATCAAATAGCCCCCTATTATATCATCTATATTTAATGAGAGGTGAAGATCATTAACAATAGCAACAACCTGGAGAAAAAAAAAAATGATCAAGGGGACTGACAGTAAAATTGTGGATTTGTAGGAAGAAAATTATAGAAAAATAGCTGGGGAAATAAATAGAAGTTTTCATCTCCTCATTAAAATCTCTGTTGCCCATTTACAGTTAATTTCCATTCCTGTCCCTAATTCCAAGTAACCGTTAATCTATATTCTGACTCTATAAATTTGCCTCTTGTAGATATTTCATATAACTCAAATCAAACATTATGTAGTATCTTGTGTCAGGCTCTTTCAGTTAGCTTAATTGTGTGTGTGTGCGTGTGTGTGTGTGTGATTTGGGTGAAAATTTACAGAGCAAATTGCTTTTCCTTTCAACGATCTACACTCATTCTGTTTTGTGACATTCACTGCAATGGCCACACTATAACAGCACTCTTCCCATTTTCTCCCTGAGCCCACCACTTCCCTTCATCCTTCCTTCTCATCCTCTCCCAACTTCCTAGCTCTATCTCTGGACAAATGCTGCCTTCTTGATTTCATGTGGTTGATTGTTTTAATGAGTGTATAACCTTCTGGTATCATTGTTCACCTTATAGGCTTGTCTATTGTTGGCTGAAAGTTGAGCCATGGAGGCTGAGTTTGGTTCCTGGCTTGAAGGGTGTTTACAGGCTATAACCCGAGGAGTTCCACCAGTCTTCATCTGACCAGCAAGCCTGGTGTTTTTTATCATTTCAAGTTTCATTCTATATTTTCTCTCATTCTTTCCAGGACCATCTATTGTGATTCCTTTCAGAGTGTTCAGTAGTGGTAGCTGGGCACCATCTGGAAATGTGTCCATTCCTTCTCAGGGTCATAAAGGCTGGGGTTTGCATGTTCCATTAGTTCTTTGTTTTCTTGCATTTTTTTTTTTTCTTCACTCTTCTATGCTCCAGACGTGGAGAGACCAATAATTGCCCCTCAAATGGCCACTCATAAACTTTTTGTTCTGTTGCACATAAGGTCACTATGAGTTGGAGATAACTCAATGGGACCTAACAACAACAACAACAGCACAAGCTTTAAAGACCCTAGTCACTACTCACCAAAGTAGGATGTAGAATATTGTCTTTGTGGATTATTATATCAATTAATCTTAATGTACCCTGGGCCTATGGTCCTGAGGACCCAGGCTCAGTGACTCATTCCCTCAAGGCATTTGGTTATGACTAAGTCTTCATAACTTTGACCCTTGTATGCTCCACTACATTCATTGATATATTTGCAGCATATATCATTACATAGGTAGAGATAACCTCTGTCAAACTTGTATATATTCGTGGTCATAGTCCTATTCACCATCCCACCCCTGTTCAAATTAAGGGTCTATTTATCCATTCATAGATTTTTGTTATTACTGTTATTACAGGACTCTGTGTGTAACGATATTCACCTTTGTTACCCTTAACACTTTTGTTCCTCCATATTTCTTTCATTGCCTTCATCATTTTGTGGTGCTCTCCCCTTTATCATATATTGCCTTGCCCTTTAACCAAGTCAATACGTGTCTACCCTCTATTTAGTAATTTACTCTCCCTTCCCCTCCCACCCTTGGCAGACTTTAAAGAATGATTCTTTCTGTGTATAAACCTTTTCTGGACTTTTTACAGTAGTAGTCTCCTACAATATTTGTCCTTTTGTGATCAACTAATTTCATTCAGCATAATGTCCCCTATGTCCATCCATGTTATGAGGTGTTTCACAGGTTCATTGTTTTTCTTTAACTTTGCATAATATTTCATCGTGTGTATGCACCATTGTTTGTTCATCTATTCATCAATTGATGGGTACTTAGGTTATTTCCATATTTTTGCTGTTGTGAATAATGCTGCCATGAACGTGAGTGTGCATTTATCCGTTCATGTCACAGCTCTTAGTTCTCTAGGTTATATGCCTAGCAGTGAGATTGCAGGATCATACGGTATTTCTATTTCAAACTTCTTTTTTTTTTTTTTAACTT
>NW_006921655.1:7529928-7537159 GCF_000298275.1 Orycteropus afer afer | reverse complement strand
TGTATGATCTGAATTCCCAGGTGTATAGTGGAGCTGACAAGGGGCAAGGTTTTAATCACTGCTTGGTCATAGCCAGCAACCCAGAGAGACCGAGTAGTTGAACCTGTGGGCTCGAGACCATAGACACAGAGGACATCAGGCTCAATTGGCATAACATAGTACACAAAACATTGTCCCACCTCCTACTGTGATGAGTAGCAACTGGGATCTTAAAAGCTTGCAAGCTGCCATCTAGATGCAACGATGGGTTTCTACTCGTTCAGAGCAAAGAAGAATGAAGAAAACCAAAAATTCATGGAAACAATAAGTCCTAGCCACTGGTATACCATCTGATCTGCAGCCCTATATGACTATGAGACCAGAAGAACTAGATGTTGCTCAGCTACTACTGTCAACCACTTGGAAGAGGATCTATGTAGGAGATCCTGGATAGAGAGGGAGAACAATGTGGAACAAAACTCAAAATCATTTGGAAAAAAAAAGAGGGGGACCAGGTTTGCTGGTCTGATAGAGCCTGGTGGAACCACTGAGACTATGGCCCCTAGCTGCCCTTCAGGTCTGGAATTGGACCCATGCCTGTGGCTTCCAGCCAAACAATAGACAGGCATATGAGTTGAACATTTACCTGAGGTAGATACACTCCTTGGAGAGAACAAGCATGGGAGATAAAAGGGCTGCTTATGCACAGGGAGACAGCTCAGGGGGCAGGAGTGCATGGAGGGATGGACACAGGGAAGAGGTAACTATCAGGAGGAAGGAGGAAGGTAAGTTTTGCATTTTGGTAAATTGTGGTCAACGTCATGAGACACAGTGTATGTGAACTGCTGTATGGATAGTGTATTTGCTCTGTAAATTTTCAGCCAAATCACAATTAAAAAAAAAAAAAAAGACTGGTTAATAGAACAAATAAAAAAGTTCTTTGAAGTAAATGAGAATGAAAACACAACATACCAAAATCATTTGGACACAGCTAAAGCCACGATCAAAGGGCAATTTAAAGCAATAGATGCACACATTAAAATAAAAAGATCTAAAATCAACCTTAACCCAACAACATCTCCAACAATTAGTAAAAGAGCAACAATAAAAGGCTACAATCACCAGAAGAAAAGAAATAATAGAGATTCAAGCAGAAATAAATGAAATAGAAAAATAAAAGACAATAGAGAAAAAATCAACAAGAAGTTGGATCTTTGAAAAAATTAATGATGAAAAATCACTGGTAAAATTAACGATGAAAAAGGACGGGAAGGTTCAAATAACACCAATAAGAAATGAAAGAAGTGATGTCACAGGAGAGCCAACAGTAATTAAAAAAAAAAATATCAGGATATTATGAAGAACTGTACTCCAACCAATTTGAAAATGTAGATGAAATGGACAGATTTCTAGAAACACACTATCTAAACTAACAGACTGAGGTAGAACATTTGTACAGATTCATAACAAAAGAAGAAGTTAAACAGTTCATAATAAAATTACCAACAAAAAAAAGTCCTGTCCCAGATGGTTTCATGGAGAATTCTACCAATCTTTGAGAGAATAACTGTCTCCAATCCTACTCAAATTTTTCCAGAACATAGAAAAGAATGGAATCCTCCCAAATTCATTTTATGAAGCAAGCAAAATGCTTATACCAAAACCAGGGAAGGATACCACTGGAAAGGAAAACTACAGAGCAATATTCCTCATGAATATAGATGTAAAAATCTTCAACAAAATCCTAGCCAATAGACTCCAACAATATATCAAAAAAATAATACATTGTGACCAAATGGGATTCATACCAGGTATGCAAGGATGATTAATCATTAGAAAAGCAATCAAAGTAATCCATCACAAAAGTAAAATAAAGGAAATGAATCACATGATCATATCAATAGATGTACAAAAGGCATTTGATTAAAGCCAACATGCATTCCTGATAAAATCTCTCAGGAAAATAGGAATAGAAGAGGAATTCCTCAACATAATAAAAGGCATGTATGCAAAAACAACAGATATTACTCTTAATGGAGAGACACTGAAACCACTCCCCTTGAGAACAGAAACCAGACAAGGATGCCCTCTATCCCTGCTTCTATTCACCATTGTATTGGAAGTCCCCAGCTGGGCAATAAGGCAAGAAAGGGAAATCAAAGTCATCCAAATTGGTAAGGAAGTAGTAAAACTATCCCTATTTGCAGATGATATGATCTTGTACATAGAAAACCCGAGAGATCAGCAAGAAAACGACTGGTACTTATTGAAATATTTACCATAGTGGCAGGATTACAAGATCAACATACAAAATTCCATTGGATTCCTATACACCACCAAAGAGGTCTCTGAAAAGTAAATGAGGATATCAATACCATTTACAATAGCTACTGAAAGATACGATACTTGGGAATAAATCTTACCAGGAACACAAAAGACCTATACAAAGAAAACTACAATACATTACTTCAAGAAACTATAACAGATCTACATAAATGGAAGAACATAACATGCTCATGGATAGGAAGGTTGAACATTATGAAAATATCAATACTACCCAAAGCAATCTATACATTCAATGCAATCCTGATCCAGATTACATCAACATTCTTTAAAGACACGGAAAAACCCATCATTAATTTTATGTGGAAAGAAGAGATCTCAGGCAAGCATAGCACTACTGAGGAACAAAGTAGGAGGTCTAATACTCCCAGATCTCAGAACCTACTATACAGCCACAGTTGTCAAAACAGACACATAGACCAGTGAAACAGAATTAAGACCCCAGAAATAGATACATCTACCTATGGTCAGCTGATCTTTGACAAAGGGCCAAAATCCATTCAATGAGGAAGAGAAACTATCTTTCCCAAATGGTGCTAGCAAATCTGGATATTCATGCACAAAAGCTAACTCCAGTTGGATCAAAGACTTTAATGTATAATGAAATTATAAAGTCCATCAGAGAAAAAATAGGGGCAAATTTTTTGTTATTTGTTGTTAGGGGCCATTGAGTAGGCTTGGATTCATAGTGATCCTATGAACAACAGAACAAAACACTGCCTGGTCCTGTGCCAGCTCCACAATCCTTTCTATACTTGAGCTCACCATTGTCGCCACTGTGTAAATCCATCTTGTTGAAGGTCTTCTCCTTTTTCATTAATCCTCCACTTTACCAAGCATAATATTCTTCTCCAGGGAAATGTCCCTTCTGACAATATGACCAAAGCAGGTGAGAGTCTGGCCATTCTCGTTCCATTTCTCCAGGAACTGATTTGGTCATTTTTTTGGAAGTCCATAGTACTTACAATATTCTTTGCCAACACCACAACTCAAAAGCATCAACTCTTCTTTGGTCTTCCTTATTCATTGTCCATCTTTCACATGCATATGAGGGTTAGGCGCACCTTAGTCTTCAAAAATATATCTTTGTTGTTCAGCATTTTAAAGAGATCTTTTGCAACAGATTTGCCCAGTGCAATACGTTGTCTGATTTCTTGAGTGCTGCTTCCATTGTTGTTGATTGTGGAACCAAATAATATGAAAATTTTTACAAATTGAATCTTTTCTCCATTTATCGTGATGCTGCTTATTGGTTCAATTGTGAAGATTTCATTTTATGTTGGGGTGTAATCCATACTGCAGACTATGTAGCCTTTAATCTTCATCAGTAAGTGCTTCAAGTCCTCTTCACTTTCAGCAAGCAAAGTTGTGCCATCTGCCTATCACAGGTTGTTAATGAGTCTTCCTCCAATCTTGATGGTGCACTATTCTTCATATAATCCAGCTTCTTGGGTTATTTGCTCATCATATATATTGAAGGAGCATACATATTAAGGAGCTCTGATGGCATAGTGCTTATGGCATTGGACTGCTAACCAGAGGGCTGGCGGTTCAAACCCACTAGCCAGGCCATGGTAAGATGACTGGGTAATTTACTTCCATAAAGATTTACTGCCTCAGAAACCCAAAGGGGGTCACTATGAGTTGGAATTGATTCTGTGGCAGTGAGTTTGGTTTGGTTTATACATATTGAATAAGTATGGTGAAAGGATACAACCCTAACACATGACCTTCCTGATATTAAAACATGCAGTATCCCCTTGTGCTCTTTGAAAGACAGCCTCCTGGTCTATGTACAGGTTCCTCATGACACAAGTAAGTGTTCTGGAATTCCCATTCCTCTCAATGTTGTCCATAATTTTTTATGATCCACACAATCAAATACCTTTGCATCATCAACTAGACACAAGTAAACATCTTTCTGGAATTCTTTACTTTCAGCCAAGATCCATCTGACATCACCAATGATATTGCTCATTCCACAACCTCTTCTGAATCCAGTTTTCATTTCTGGAAATTCTCTGTCAGAGCTCTGGTAGTGTAGTGCCTAAGGCACTTGACTGCTAACCAGAAGGCTGGTGGTTCAAACCCACTGGCCACTCCACAGAAGGAAGATGGGGTAATCTATTTCTGTAGTGATACTGCCTCGGAAAACCAAGGAGAGGTCGCTATGAGTCAGATCCGACTTGACGCCACATAACAACAACAACAACATGGTGCTGCAAATGTTTTTGAATTATCTTCAGCATGATTTTATTTGTGTGTGATATTGATATTATTCGATAATTTCCACATTTTGTGGGATGACTTTCTTTGGAATGAGTATAAATATGGATTTATTCCAGTCAGTTGGCCAGGTAGCTGTCTTCCAAATCTCCTGGCATAGCTGAGTGTCTCCAGCACAGCATTCATTTGTTGAAATATTTCAATGGGTATTTCATCAATTCCTGGAGCCTTGTTTTTTTGCCAATTCCTTCAGTTTTGAAGTCTGACTTCTTTGAAGTCTGAAGCTTTAACTTCTTCCTTCAATACCATTGATTCTTGATTATATGCCACCTCCTAAAATGGATGAACATTGACCAATTCTTTTTGGTACAGTGACTCTGTGTATTCCTTCCATCTTCTTTTGATGTTTCCTACATTGTTCAATGTTTTGCCCTTAGAATCTTTCAATATTGCAACTCAAGTCTTGAATCTTTTCTCCAGTTCTTTCAGCTTGAGAAATGCCAATTATATTCTTCCCTTTTGGTTTTCCAATCCAGGTCTTTGCATATTTCATTATAATTGACTGTCTTCTCTAGCTGTTCTTCAAAATCTTCTATTCAGCTCTTTTATCTTAACATTTCTTCCATTTGCTTTAGCTACTCTGCATTAAGGGCAAGTTTCAGAGCCTCTTCTGACATCCATTTTCACCTTTTTTCCCTTCCTTTTCTTTTTAATGACCTTTCACTTTCTTCATGGACGACATTCTTGATGCCATCCCATAATTCCTTTGTTTTTTGGTCATTGGTGTTCAAAGCATAGAATCCATTCTTTAGATGGTCTCTAAATTCAGGTGGGATGTAATCATGGTCATATTTTGGCTCTCATGGACTTGTTTTAATTGTTTGCAGCTTCCTCTTGAACTTGCATATGAGCAGTTGATGGTCTGATCCACCACAGTCAGCTCCTGGCTTTGTTTTGGCTGAAGATATTGAGCTTCTCCATTGTCTCTTTCCACAAATGTAGTCAGTCTGATTCCTGTGTATTCCATCTGGCAAAGTCTATGTATATAGCTGACATTTATGTTGCTGAAAAAAGGTATTTGCAATGAATTAAGTTATTCATCTTGCAAAATTCTATCATGCTATCTCCATTGTCATTTCTGTCACCAAGGCCATATTTTCCAACTACCAGTGACTCTTTTTTGTTTCCAACTTTTGTATTCCAATCACCAGTAATAATTAACACAACTTGATTGCATGTTTGGTCGATATCAGACTTCAAAACTTGGCAAAATCTTCAATTTCATCTTCTGTGGCTTTGGCGGTTTGTGTGTAAATTTGAATGATAGTAGCATTAACTGCTCTTCCTTGTAGGTGTATGGATATTATCCAATCATTGACAGACTGTACTTCAGGATAGATCATGAAACATTCTTTGTGACAATAAGTCCCATGCCATTCCTCTTCAATTTGTCAAAATGACCAAAATCAGTAAGTTTTAGCTCACTAATACCTAAGATGTCTATCTTTATGAGTTCCTTGTCATTTTTGACAACTTCCTATCTTTCTACATTCATACTTTGTACATTTCATGTTCCAATTATTAATGGATGTCTGCAGCTGTTTCTTCCCATTTTGAGTCATGCCACATCAGCAATGGAAGTCCTGAAAGCTTCACTTTATCCATGTCATTAAGGTCAACTCTATTCTGAGGAGGTAGCTCTTCCCTAGTAATATTTTGAGTGCTTTCAGACCTGAGAAACTGCTCTTCCAGCACTATATTGAACAATATTTCAGGCTATTTACAAAGTTTTGCAGTAATATATCACACAATGTTTCAATATTATTTATAAGGTTTTCACTGGACAATAATATTTTGAGAAGTAAATGACTCCTTCCTTCTTCTGAATTTGTCTTAGTCTGGAAGATCCACTGAAACCTGTCCACCATGGGTGACCCTGATGATATTAAAAATATCAATGGCATAGCCTCCAGCCTCACAGCAAAATGCAAACCACAACAGTAAAACAGATTGACAGATGACTGCTGGGAGGGCAAATTTAGGGGCCTTAACTTATGGCATAAATAGACTATCAAGCATAACACAAGAAGTACAAACAGCAGAAGATAAACTAGATGATTGAGACCTAAAAATTAAATTCTTCTGTGTATCAAAGGACTTCTCCAAAAGAGTAGAAAGAGAACCTACAGAATGTGAAAAAAATATTCAGTAATGACATATGGAACAAAGGAGTTATCTCTAAAATTTATAGAAAACTCTAATACTTCAACATCAAAAAGACAAAAAATTCATTTCAAAAAGGGCAGAATACATTAACAGACACCTCATCTAAGAAGATATTCAGGCAGCTAACAAACACATGAAGAAATGTTCACAATCATTAGCCATTGTTGTTGTTGTTAGGTGCTGTTGAGTCAGCTCTGACTCAGGTTGTTGTTGTTTTTGTTAGGTGCCATTGAGTCGCTTCCATCTCAAAGTGACCCCATGCACAGCAGAACGAAACATCATCCAATCCTGCGCCAACTCCATGATCCCTGCTATACTTGATCCCATCGTCGCTGTCACTGTGTCAATTCATCTCGTTGAAGGCCTTCCCCTCTTTCGTCGACCCTCCACCTTACCAAGCATGACATCCTTCTCCAGGGAATGGTCCCCTCTGACAACATGACCAAGGTAGGCGAGA
>NW_006921655.1:7477415-7527658 GCF_000298275.1 Orycteropus afer afer | reverse complement strand
ATCATATGGTTGTCTGATTCAAAATGGCCAAAACCAGTCCATTTCAGCTCACTATTGCCTAGGATATCAATCTTTATGAGTTCCACTTCATTTTTTATAACTTCCTATTTTCCTATATTCATAATTCATACATTCCATGTTCTGATTATTAATAGATGTTTCAGCTATTTCTCCTCAATAGTGCCACTTCAGCAAATGGAGGTTTCGAAAGCTTTACCTTATCCATATGAGTAAGTCTGATTTTACTCTGATAATGCAGCTCTTTCCAAGTTCTACTTTGAGAGCTTTCTAAGCTACGTGACTCATCTTTCTCCTCTGCATTGCACAATGTTTCTGGACTATTCATAAAGTTGTGCAGTAATGTATCAGACAGTGTTTCAGTGCTATTCATAAGGTTTTCCCTGGCCAATTCTTTGAGAAGTGAATGGCCTCCTCCTTCTTCCTAGTCTGTCTCAGTCTGCAAGCCAGGCTGATACCTGGGCAACAGGTGCACCTCACTGGGTTTGAAACACCAGTGGCACAGCCTCAAGACTCACAACAACACGTCATCACAGTAGGACAAACCAACAGACAAGTTTGTCTCCCTTAGTTGTTGGAAACACCTCCAACCACCATATCTGGATCCCTGCGGCTAACTCCTTGATCTGTTCCAATCCCCTTTGCCTTGCTTCCTACCTCACTGCTTGTGGGGGGTGGCCTGGGTTCCCTCTCCTTACCTGGCTTCCTGCGGTTGAATCCTCAATCTGTTCCTATCCCTGCTTCCCACTTCACTGCCTGTTCTTAGGTCCCTTTTTTTGTCCTCTCCCTGCTTCCTGCTTTGCTGCCTATTCTTAGGTCCCTGGAATTCGAATGAGAATGCTATCACTTTAAAATCCAAAAATGGTTGCCACTTGTAAACATTCAAAATGCCGTGCCCTCTGTAACTTTAAATATCCAAAATGGCCATCCAGTGTAAACAATCAAAATGGCTGTGCCCTCTGGACAAACAAGAAGGTCAGCAAGATAACAAGAAAATTTGAAGTATCTGGGGACAGGGCAATAAGAGAAAAGAGGCAAAGAAGGAGAATAATGAAGAAAATAATGGAAAAAAATGCCAAAAAAAAAAAACAATGAACAGGGTTAACCATGTGAAAAAAAAGAAGGAAAAAAATATTTGCAACCAGGAACAGGGAAAAGAAAAAAGCTGAAAACTAGGACCTGGGAGGGAAAGAATAAAGAATAATAGTAAAAAGGATAAATGTATTAATAATAGTAGTACTTTTAAAACAGACAAAAGCAAGCAAACTAAAAACCAGAAAAAAGAAAAAAAAAAAATTGGGGGAGGGCAAGGCAGAGCACCCAGGCTCCATCTGAGCACACAGAGTGGGATGGAATTCCTATGGGCCCAGAAGGTGGGTGGGAGTGGGGGATGGCCGAACCTCCATTCACCAAGCAAGTGTGGGGTATAAGAGTAACAAGGAGAATGTCACACCTTTTTAGTCATCCAGATCCAGAGTGTCCTTGGGGTTACTTGGATATCTCTAGTTCTATTAAGTGCTCGGCTGACACTTATAGAAGCTGGCAAGCCCAAAGTTCTTGGATCAAACGTCAAGCTGGAGGCTTTTCCTGACTCTTGAAGCTGCAGGGGCTGAGGAGCTCAAAGTTGGCAGGCAGGGTGAAAGTTTACAGAGCAAATTCACTTTCCATACACAAGTTCACATACACTTTTTTTGACTCATAGCAACCCTATGTACAACAGAATGGAACACTGTCTGGTCTTGTGCCAGCCTCACACTCCAATTAGCCATTAAAAAAAGCAACAATTGCCAAGGAGTCAGATCCAACTCATAGTGACCCCTCCTTGGGTTTCCGAAGCAGTATCACTACGGAAGTAGATTGCCCAACCATCCTTCTGAGGAGGTAGATCCAAATCAAAACAGCCATGAGATACCATCTGACCACAGCATTAAAAGCAAAGTTCAAGAAGACAGAAAATGACAAATGCTGGAGAGAATGTGAAGAGATTGGGACACTCACTCACACACTGCTGGCGGGACTGTAAAATGATACAACCACTGTGGAAATCGGAATGCTGATTCCCTTAAAAGCTGGAAGTAGAAATACCACTTGATCCACCAATCCTATTACTAGGTTTATACCCTAAAGAAGTGAGAGGCAGGACACAAATAGATATATGCATACCCATGTTCATCACAGCACTGTTCACAATAGTAAAGAAGGAGAAGCAACGTAAGTGCCCATCACCTGAGCAATGGATAAATAAATGCTGGTACATACACACAATGGACTACTATGCAGCACTACAGAATAATGCAGAATCTGCAAAACATCACATAACATGGATGCACTTGGGGGACATTATGGTCAATCACAGAAGGCCAAATATTGTATTTGTCCACTATTGTAAAATGTCAAATACATAAAAGGAAATTTTATACATAAAAGGAAATTTTTTTTTTGTTGTTGGTTATCAGGGATGGAAGAGGAGGGGAATGAAGATTCCTAGATAGGTTTGGTATATATATATATATGTATAAGGAAGGTTGGGCAATCCTACTTCCGTAGTGATACTGCCTCGGAAACCCAAGGAGGGGTCGCTATGAGTCGGGGCCGACTCTACGGCACATAACAACAACAACAACAATACGTATGGTGTATATATATGTATATATACCAAAGATTATTAGTAATTACCAGGAGTAGGAGGGAGGGGGAAAGGAGAAGCTTTTGTTTGTGGGGCATTGAGTTTATGCTACGAGTGGTGGAATATTTTAGAAAAATATAGCAATAATGGTGGCACAACATGAAAAATGTCATCAATGTCTCTGAGCTGTAAATGTGGAAGTTATGTTGATAAATGTCTTGTTGTTTATGTTTTCACCACAATAAAATTTAAAAAAAATTATTTTGTTCATCTGTGCAAATTTTCTACAACAAATGTGTTACTTTCATAAACAAAGTTTTCACTAAAAATTCTTAAGAAAAAAGAGTATTAACTTTCTTAGATAAGTGATTCAATTCATAATAAATATGTGGCTTAATGAGAACAGGATTAAAAGTCTATTCAAGCAAAACCTTCCATTGGACATCTCAGAGAGTATAAATAAGCATATAAACAAGGGAGAATTTAAATTTTCAAAAAAAAAATTGACATTATTGTGTATCAACATTCTTGTTCTCAACTCTTTTTGTTTCTCCATGGACCTGACTTCTACCATCCTTGTATATTTACTATATACCTCTTCATTCTTCTTGACTTTACCAATCATATATCTTTTCACTGAAAACAATCAATACAAAGAAAAGCTTCCTTCAAACTTGATTCCACTTATATTATCCCTTATTCTTCTTCTTTTCCTTAAACTCCTTGGAAGACTATGCCATGCATTCCACTCACTTCCACACCTTACATTCTTTCTGAGCCCAACACAGTATGTCTTCTGCAATATTTCCCATCAAGCTTTTGAATGCTTTTTTAAACAGTCAAAAAGCTCTTTCTAATACTCCAGGGTAGACACCCCGTCTTCCAAAAAAAAAAAAAAAATCAGAAATAGATTGCCCAACCTTCCTTCTGAGGAGTGGCAGGTGGGTTTGAACCACCAGCCTTCTGGTTAGCAATCAAATGCCTTAGGCACTAGGCCACCAGAGCTCCCAACACCCTGTCTTACTCCTTATAAGTTCCAAGCAGTGTCTTTTCACTCATGAAATCAACTTCTGGCACCAGACTCTTTTCTAAGCACTAGAGATAAAACTTAGTAATAGAGTACAAAACAGAAAAATGAAATAAAATAAAACCAATATTCCCGTGGAATTTCTGTTTCTCTATGAAAACATTTCTTTGGTTGTATTATAATCTTGGGGAGGATTACATGGGAGAATGTATATGAAGCACTTGGCACACTCACTGTAATACAAACTAAGAGCTCAAAAATGGTAGCTGCTAATATTCAAATTCTATATATTTAATAGCTAAATATATTACCCAAAGTGAATTTTCTTCTCAGAAACTGAGATTGTGTTTGTGTTTCAATTACTGTTTATTTGAAGCTTTTCTATGTTTCAGCACAGAGTTAAATACCAGAGCTATAGAGATGAATCAGACTCAGTCCTTGTCCTTAAGAGGCTCAGTGTCCTGTAAATGGTAAAGATAGAGTTATAATGAAGCATATGAAGTGTGATCACAAGGTTATTCACCTCAGGCTTTTAAAGTCAAGAGGACTTCACAAACATACACAGAGATGCCATTGCATCTAAGTAAAGACATAGCACATGATATGGGTTGTACTTTGCTCAGCATTCTTAAATAATATTTGGAGAAATCCATGGAATAAACACTTATCAAACATTTCAGTACCAGTAAATTTACCTCCCAATCATAAGAAGGTTTTATCCAGAACAATGGGTAGCCAGTACAAACATCTAGGTTTTTAATTCAAAATTTCAGTTGAGAAAATATACATAGAAAGACTATGAAAATAACAAAATATCAATACACAACCTTGTGGGATTTGAAATACTTGAGTTTCTTCATCTGTTTCAAGTCTTAGTCAGAATTGAAAGGAATTCTGTCTACTATGTCTATATTCAAAGGGGGCATTACAGGGTATTAGCATCTTCAATTAAAGTGTATTTTGAAATCTGAATATTTGAAAATACATAGCCCTAAGATTTTCTCAACTTAGTAAATTCAGTGCATTTTGTTCTAAAAGCAAAAAAGAATACTTTCTCCAGTCCTCATTACTATTTTGTATCTAGTCAGAGAAATTTTATTCTGTGGGCCTAAGACTAGAAATAAGGTGGTTGGTTTTTTCCACACTCTGAAAGATTATAAACAGGTAGACAAGGACTTAGTTTGATAAGGTATTTTGTAGATGGTTATGTGTAAGTTGTACAAGTGTGTATGTGGGTATAGATGTGTGTGAGTGCATATGTATGAGTGCATGAAAACTTGTCCAAAGTAATAAGGTCCCTGAGGGCAATGGCTGGGTCTCATTTTCCTTTGTATCTTCAGTATTTGCCACGTAGTACCAAACAAACAATAACAAAAATGACAGTTGCCCATAGAGTCGATTTCAACTCATAGTGAGCCTGTGTTTCACATTAGAACTGTGCTCCATAGGGTTTTCAGTGGCTGTTGTCTTTTCAGACGTACATCTGCAGGCCTTTCTTCTGAGGTACTTCTGGGTAGGTTTGAACCTTCAACCTTTTAGTTAGTAGTCCAGAGCTTAACCGTTTGTGTCATCCAGGGACTCTTTGTTACATAATAGGCTCTTACTAAAAGCGAATCAGTAAATCAGCAAATGGACAGAAGAAAGGCAAATCTATAATATGTGTAAGGCCAGAAAGATATAGTGCTCCATCATCCTTGTATTAAAATGTTGTTGTTAGGTGCCATAGAGGTGGTGCCGACTCATAGCGACCCAATTTACAACAGAATGAAACCCTGCCCAGTCCTGCTCCATCCTCACAATCGTTGCTATGTTTGAGCCTATTGTTGCAGCCATATTAAAATAAACATCAAGTAATTAAACCACATGTGAGTTTCTTAGTAAAAGGCATAAGCAAAACACAAGTGTGAAATGTTTGTGTTGCCTCCAGGAGTTTCTTCAAGCTTGAAAACTGATTAAACCAAGCTCTTGTCTTTCATACAGTTATAATCCCAAGATGACTCAATCTAGTTTAACCATGGACATTATCATCAATCTCCACAAGTACCTTTTAAAAACAAGCATGCATTTTATTGAATAAATTTCATCTTTCACCATGGTTTGTTTCCTTTTCTGCCTTTTTTTAACCTTTTTTCTTTTCCATACTCCTAACTTTGCAGATGATCAGAGAAATTTAAGAAAAGTTTTAAAAGTAAATCCAAAAAAAAAAAAATCAGTGCCATCAGCATAAATTACATTAAAACTAAGAACACTAATTCATAGACCCTTTACCTTAACAATGTCTATTGAAATTAGTTTCGATTTAACAGTTATCAGTGATTTAGAAAAGAACTTTCCAGAAACTCTGGCTGTGGGTGAGGCTGGGAGACCAAAAAAAAAAACGATTTGGAGAAAAAAGTGGAAAATGCCTTGAGCATTACTCAGTGCACATCTGTGTAACATGGCTCCGTTATATGCATGAAAACATGTGCAGTTCATAGATGGTTACAAGGAAGCATACCTCACTCCTCCTCAAAGCAAGGACTCTTTAATATTCTAGCCATAATCAGTATGGAAGAGTTTCTCTGTATATCTTCCAGTGATCTTTATCACAAAATGATAATACTTTTTTTAAAACTCAGATATTGCTACCGATTACTTGATAAATCAAAGCAGTGGAGTAGTCAGATTGCAATGACTCTCAAATCCAGTGAGTTTAAGTCTGTTGAACTCTGTATGTTCTGTCTCCAAAGGTTGTTTGTATGGCTCTTTCTAGCCCTGTGAAGGCTACAGCTGTCAACAAAGCTCCCATGATATGCCATTGGCTTCTTTTATCATCCTTGCTCTATAGACTATGACTCTGTATCAGAAGCAACCTCCTCTGCTTGCCAACATGTCCTTCTGAAGAGGCATTGGTGCTTCAACATCACATCTGAATTAAAGGGAGAGAGCAAAACAAACCCTTATACGTGGATGTTTTGGCTTGGATACAGGATTCCAGCTCAAATAAAATGTCACTGCTGATAGCACAAATCACCCTAAACAAACACTGCCTCTATGCCTGGTGTAAAACATCCACAGATAAGACTAAGACTATCAAATGCTGCTTTGGGACATGCTTTTGTCTCCTTCATCTTGGAGCTCAGGGCTTAATCCAATTATCTGCAAATTTAGGCTCTGTTTGTGATTTATGTATACGAGGGAGGCCATAGGATTGTTGTTTTAAAAATATTTTTTAGTATGACAAGTTGAAAATTTTAGCTCATAAGCTAAGATTACTCCAAAATAAATATGTGAAACACAATCCCCAAGATATGAATACAACAACTCTGGGCAAACAAGAAATTAAAGACATAATTTTTCATAAGGGATTGACATTTTTCATAGGATTCTTTGCATTTTCTCTCTCACCGTTTATTTTAAGAATGTCCAATTTGTGCAGTTTTCATCAACTTATACTGTTAAGTGTAAAGTGTTTCCCCAGAAAAAAAGGGTTCCTGAAAGATTCTTGAAATTGCCTTCTGTAGTTTTCTTCCACACTATAGTTAACTATAAAATTCTTACACTGTGTAGCTAAAATGCTAGATTCTTTCCATAATTCATATTGATTTTTACATAAAATGCCTATTCTGAGCTCAGAACTACATAATCAAACACAACCATCAGTTTCTGATGCTAAACAAAATTATCCCTTTGGGGGAATTTATTCATACCTTCTCTGGAGATAAAGGGAAAAATAATCATCTAACTTCCTGAAACATTATAGCTTTACATTAGATAAAAGAGACACCTCTATCTGGAGTCAATTTCTATGTCAGGTAAATCAAATAGTCATATCTCCACAGTAAAGAAGTAAATTTCATCTGTAATTCAAATTTCTAGATAGTTCCTGAGGCTTTAAAACTCAGGAGAAGTTTCAGATATTCAGAGGAGGTGGTTATGAAGGAGTTTAGGAAAAGCAACCTTATTGTAGAGACTTTTTATCTAGGATTGGCTAGATATTTCCCCATTCATGTGTGTCCCTCTCCAAAACAAATCAAGATGACCAAATTAATCTTTAGAAGAATTACTCCTTCTTGAAAGATGTAACCCTAAGGCCCTATCATTTCTTTGTTTCACATTCTAAATTGCTTTGGGGAACAATATACAGACTTCTTCCACTCTGCTAGATGGGCATACTTACATTTACTTTCTTTTCTTTGGTACACAGTGAAGCGCTTGTACACTTGCAGTTGTCTCTTTCTGAAAAGTTTTGTCTCTGTGTATCCTAATGGGTGATTGGTCACATTATTTGGAAGTCAGCTCAAATACCACCCTCCCAGAGAAAACTTTCTTGGCCAGCCCATCAAAGTTGCCTCACCAGTCATCACTTCACTGCATACCTCATCCCTTTGTTTCATTGACTTTGTAATGTTAATCACATCTGAAATGAATGTGTCTATTTGTTTATTATTTGCTCTCCGCACTCTCCACTGGAATGTAAGTTCCATGAGAACATGTTTTTATCTATCCTCTGTTGCATTCTAGGACACAAAGTCAGTGCACAATACACACTTAATGAATCAGGGGCAGATGCAAATTCCACATGCCTGGGAGAAAAATATCGTATCTTTAAGCTTTTCCCAGTATAGAGTCTTCTCCTTCCCAGTATCTTTGCTTCTTCACCACAATGGGGATTTCTGACTCTCTCACTAGCTGAACTACTCAGCCATCCTCAAACCACCTGATTTTCATTTCGTTTCCACAAAATGAATACTAGGTTCCAACCACACATTCCATCACTTCCCTAGAAATTGATATTCCTTCATTCTCTGAAATATTTTCCTTCTTTTCAAGAAGCACACAATGCTTGCAAGATTACTAAACATGAATGCAAACACCACGGCTGACAACTTCCAAGTATGGCATCAAAACAGCCACAATGACTTGTCTCAATGATATCATAACTCCCAGAGGCTGGATTTCAGTTTGTTAACTTTAAAATGCAAGGCAGGTTTAAAGATTAACAATTTGCTTGGATAAAGGAAAAGGGAAAAATATAATTAATCATTTGCATGTCCCCCAACACTAGTTTACAAAACCATGGTGCAACTTTATTGAGCTCAAAATTGAAGGGTGACAAGGTTAATATGTAGCTTTAGACCTCACGGTTTCATTAACAAACACATTACAGGCTGTAAAGCTGAACTGACATTAATGCTAGGCCCAAACAAAGTAAATAATTACTGGCTTGGCAAATGAGGAAGTACTTGCAGAGTTTGTTTACATTGGGTTTTTGGAAAATTCATGTTGGCAACAAGTCAAATACAGTTTGACTAGTAATTGTGACAATTGCTCACAGATGCTGCTGGAAGAACAACAAAAGAATGGATTTATGGCTTTTCTCTCTTCCTGCATTTCCCCCCCTTTGTTGCCTTTCTTTCTTTACCATTTTGGATCAATAAAGAACTTACAGCCACAAAGATAAGTGGGTTACATGGCAGATGGGCCTTGGAATGTATAAAAATCTCATGTTGCGTTTTGTCTCTTGGCCTTAGATTGGAAAAGACACAGCTGCATTCAAGCCGCAAGTCATAAAATCTATGCTCCTTGAAAATGCCTATGGGTCCCCTCAATAGAACAGAGTTGAGATGAAGCCCGCTTAGAAATTTTCCAAAGGAAAGATAGCTTTGTTTTGTGCTAATAATGCACTATTAAGAAGCCACTGAGTTCATCAGATTAAGGAAAGAATTCTGGCTGAAAAGGATTCATTTCATTTTCCCTACCTAGATTGAAAAAGTTTAAACAAGAATCAAGGAGTAAGTCTACTCATCAAACCGGAAAATAGGTCTTCAGGTAATTGAGGTCTGTGATGTATAATTCTAAACAATTTTGGTTTCCCTCATCAAAGATCAGTATTTTGCCAAGTAAAAGTTAATATTTCACACACATTCCCTAGGCTTTGTGAACACTTGAATCTAAATCTCTTTATTCTTGGAAGACAGAATATCGATGATTTAAATATACACGTAAAGCCTGGCTCTTTCTAATTCCATTTCTACTAACTTCTAATGGTAAGACACAGAATATTCTGTGATTTTATAGTTCTCAAGTGAATAGTTCAACATGAGAATCTAAAACTTTCATTATTATTTAAGTGCTTTATCTAGATCCATAATCTTTGTGATATCAAAGCCATATCCATTGTCTGTTATAACACATTGTACCATTCTCTAAATCATGTTTCTCTTAATACTCCTTTGGGTGATCATTGCATAAAGCTGAATATAAGTAGATCATTGTCCCCTAAATGACTAAAGTAGAAAGGAGTGTATGCCAAATATTATAGGCTTCTTTTAACCACCTAAATACTGCATTCATCTATTAATAACATATTTGATTCATAGCACTCAAGTTTTCAGATTCTCTTACCCCTAAACTTGAAACTCCAAATATTCTTTAGAAAGAATAACTTTAGCTGTGAAACTTACCAGCTTCTAAGTATAATACCCATAGCTATAATATTTTAAATTCTAAGAGTTTCTAAATCTCAATTTTCTCATTGCCTAGACTGTGGTTAAGGCATTTGGCAGCTAACCAAAAGGTCGGTGGTTCAAAACCACCAGCTGCTCCACAGTAGAATGATGAGGCAGTTTGTAAAGATTTATAGCATTAAAAACCCACAGAGGGTTGTTATGAGTCAAAATCAACTTGATGGCAGTGAGTCTGGTTTTTGGTTTCAGATTTCCCTGATAGTGAATTTGGAGACTAAGGGCAGGATACAGGGAGAGATGGACTGGAAACAAAATTTTTCATAAATAGCATTGGAATTTTGGACTCATGCCTGAATTAACATTGGACATTATTGCCAGGCAAAGTGTGGCCTAGTGGCAAAACTTTTCTAATGTCCCTAAATACACTTCACCTAACAATTACCAGCAAAATTTTCTGAGATGCTTTTAAATTCTAGACAAATTAGCAGTTCTAAGAATTCCAGCCACTCCTCGGAAGGAAGGTTGGGCAATCCTACTTCCGTAGTGATACTGCCTCGGAAACCCAAGGAGGGGTCGCTATGAGTCGGGGCCGACTCCACAGCACATAACAACAACAACAACAACAAAGAATTCATTGTACCTTTCTACTGAATAATGTGTCATACATGATTAAGACCATTACAGCAGCTTCCTAAACAGTCTGTGTACCTCCAACTTTGCACTTTTCAAAACTTTCTTCCATGTTCCATTCAGCCACAGATTCGATCAGGCCATAATATTGCTCACAATTCTTGAAAGAGTCTTACTGACTACAAGACAAAGACTAAACAACCACTCACACAATCTAATCCCAATTCAGCTTTCAATATTTCCAAACCTGTCCCATCACCAGAGGCCTATCTAAGGTATTGTGGGTTATAAAAAGTGCCTGGGGCACCACTTAGAGGGAGGTGCCATTGGGCAGTTTTGATTAACTATATAGCAGTTTCCATCATCAAGTGTGAGACATTATTCAGCAAATTAAAATTAATACTTTTCTATTCGAGATCCCTTTCCTGACTTTATAGTTTTCTTCTGATGCTGCCTCCCTCTCCTGTCAGTCCTCCTTTCTGGCTAGCATCACCCCAGCCACTCCACAGCCTTTACATTCTGACTTCAATTCTTCCTAGTGCATTAGCAGCCCCCGCTACCCAGCCCAGGCCTCTCATTCATCTATCTGCAAGTCAAATGCCCTCTCTTCTCTTGAAAAGTTTCTAAACTTTAGGGACTACTTTCTCTTAATGACTGGAAGGAGAAGGGTCAAGAGGATGGGGGGCGTGAAGGAGGGAGAACCCTCAAGAGCCACTTTTTTAAAAAAGGGTCTCTCTTCCATGAAAATAAATAATTGGGCCCACAAGGAAGAGTTTAATTATGCAAGGTACTGGATTGCACTAAATATTTAAGAAGCACATCGAATGTTTGGACAGGGGTGCCATTTCAGGGCTGAAGGTAGGCTCTATTTTCCGTAGATATGTCACTCTCCTGTATGTTCCATTCAAGTCTAGTTAGCATTTTCACAAGAAGCCCTGCATTCTGACCTAAGTAAAGACTCTAAGACAGGAAAAGGACTAGTCTTCTAGTCCTTTTACTTATGTTTGAGTATTGTTCATTATTGACCTTCCTTTACTATGACAAAAGAATTAAGTTCTATCACCAAAGACCTGTGTTTTGGTTCTCTAGTGGTGCCACAACTGGCATACCACCACAAACGGGTGACTTCAACAAACAGGGATTTATTTTCTTACAGTTCTGGAGGCTAGCAGTCCAAGTTCAAAGTGCCAGCTCTAGGGGCTGGGTGAAGACTCCTTGAGCTTGGGCTTCAGCTCTACCTCTTATTGTCAGTCCACTAGAGCTGGAAGTGTCTCTTAACTCAGGCACCTGCTGGCTACTAAGGTTGACAAACCCAAGGTTGACTAGTAAAATGGCACAGTCCCAAGATTATCAAGCAACACTGCAGGCCACTAGCTCAAGTCCAGAAACAGTCCCAAGATCAACAGGCAACAAACATGGCAGGCCATTGAGATAAAGACTCAGTCAAATGTAGGATTCAAATGTACCAAAAGGTCAAGGCCTTTTTCAAAGTGTCTTCTTATATACTGGGAGCCGACCACATCCCTAAAGCAGCCACTCAGCTGCTCACAGATTCCATCATGGAGTTGATTACTAGTCTCATCATGGGGAATAACAACATTCAGCTGCCCAGCCACTCAAAACTAGGCCTAGCCAAGGTGACATATAACCTTAACTACCACAACCTGGTAGGCCACATTCAAGATTTCAATATTATTTCAGTAAAATTCCTAGTATTTTAAGTTTGTACTTACATCATGCAATAGGAGCTCTGGTGGCGTAGTGCCTAAGGCATTTGACTGCTAACCAGAAGGCTGGTAGTTCAAACCCACCAGCCATTCCTCAGAAGGAAGGTTGAACAATCTACTTCTGTAGTGTTACCACCTCAGAAACTCAAAGAGGGGTCACTGTGAGTCAGATCTGACTCAATGGTGGTGAGTTTGGTTTTTATTTGTTTGTTTGTTTTAATCTGTCTTTTAGAGTGACATTTTTGAGTCACAGACCAGACTCATTGATTGCACTAAAGTTACACTGTTGAATAACTTACAAAGAGAGACTAAAATCACAATCACAGGTAAAAAAGGATACATTAGACATGAATCTTCTGAAGATATAATAAAAGGGGGATGGGCTAGAAAATATTTATAAGGAGAGTATTTAATATTATATTAAGTATAAATTGTTTACATTATTAAGGTATTTAAAAATCTGTAAAAGAACATTTTGCATTAAGCTGCATTAAGGAACCTTCAGCAAAGACCATGTGATTCAATTTGAAGATTAGAAACTTCTACCCCAAAAGGTACAAAAAGGTGGTTCCATCTCCTTTTTAAAAGAAGCCAAATAAGTTCAGAGTCTAAAATTAGACATCAAGGACCTGCTTAAGTTTTCTTTTAAGAAAAGCAAGCCATGTTTGTTTTTTTTTAAAGTAATTTCTAAATTAATATGTATCCTCCCATTTTATTTATTTTACTATATATTTTCCATCTTTTATATCAAATTGTAAGTTCATTAAGGGAAGAATCCATATGGTAAGAATCACAAAAGATAATATATCCCTTCTATAAAGTAAACTAGCAATGCATATTTTGAGTTGGAGTATAAGAATTTAAGAAGTCTTTCAGAACTTCTCAGACTCTTTCTGACTATGTTAGTCTGCATTTCCCACTTCCCAAATAAAGAAGCTACCCAAACCATTCCAAACCCACTGCCATGGAGTCAATTCCAACTCAGCAACCCAGTAGGACAAAGTAGAACTGCCCATAGGAATTCCAAGGCTACGAATCTTTACAAAAGCAGACTGCCTCATCTTTCTCCCTTGGAGCAGTTGGTTTTGGTTAGAAGCCAAATACTTTAACCATTGTGCCACCAAAGCTCTTAAAGAAGCTATAGGCAGCTGTATGCACAACTCTGTCAATCATGTGACTAAGAACCCACTTGTAATAGCTCAACCACATCCTTTTTACAAAAAGCAGCTCCAAGATAATAACTGTAACTAATTTCTTTTCAATTCCCCACAGAGTGTGTTTAAAATACACTATCCTGACTTATAGATTTACTTTATACAGGTCACAACCAGGACTGTCTTTGAAATCAGTAGATGCTGAACATAAAAATGAGTCCTCGAGTAGGGCAAAAAGAACCCTGGTTATACAACAAGCCCTCCACTGCTAACCAATAGGCTGGGAGTTCAAACCCACTAGCTGCTTGCTGGAAGAAAGATGGATGCTTCTATAAAGATTTATAGCTTTAGAAGCACTATTAGGTGGTTCTGCTCTGTCCTATAGAGTTGTAATGACTCAAAATCAACTCAACAACAATGGGTTTGGTTTGATTTTCTGGGTGGTCAAATGGTTAATATGTTCTTCTGTTAACCTAAAGTTTGAAGGTTTGAATCTACACAGAAATGCTTTTGAAGAAAGATCTGACAGTCTACTTTCAAAAAAATCAGCCACTTAAAACCCTATGGACCACTGTTCTACTGTGACACACATGGAGTTGCTTTGAGTAGGAATCGACTCCAAAGCAACTGGATTTTAACATAAAAAGGCATATTAGGGGGAAAGTGGTACCAAAACCTCCCTGACCAAAATGTATTCCAGAAACTAGGATTGACAAGGTTGGGAAGATATTAAAATGAGTTTACTCGTCATTTCATTTTGTCTGAAACCTCAGTCAAGAAATGTGAGGTGCTGGATCTTTTCAGGCATTCACAGAAGGAAGCTCAAAAGCAGACTGGAGACTCCTAGGCATCACTCACCCCAGGAAAAGCTTGTGCTTCCAGAGTTTGATGGGGCAGGACAATTGAGCGAAACAAATAGAATCTGTGGGGGTGGAGTGCTAGAAGTGAGACACCAAGTCACAAGCAGCAGCCAAAAGAAGCTGGGAAAACACAGTGAGAGGTCTGAGGAAAAGTGTGAATATGTGTGTGTGGTCATCTGTGTTTGTGCATGTGTGTGTGAATCTCCAAAACATCCAGAAAGAATCATGAAAGAAGATAAGAACTTGAACACTCGGTGGACCAAAAGGGCACCAATGTCAGCTTCCAGTGGTACCAATCCAGCAAAACTCTTTCTGCGTCTGTCCTAATTTTCAAACCTTGAAGAAGCTAGTAGTACCACAGTGCATTGGGAAGGAGGTATGTCAAGGTTACTGGAGGCGTAGTTAAAAGCTGAATGAATTCCCTTCCCAAACTACAAGCTCCCGAGCCTGTCTTATGTCCAAGCTGAGGAGGCTGGGAGGACAAAAATTTTAATTTGGATATGTTTAGGAATTTAATATTAGAGTGGATATTTTCTATCAGCTAAAAAATATGACCTTTTACATGATAGTGGCAGGAAAACACCAGCCAAAGAGATTACTCAGAAGTAGAAAAAAATTAGTAAACATAACTCTTAGTGATGCAGAAAAAGAAAATAAGTCTCCTTTATAATTTCATCTCTAATGGATCAGTTTGTTTCATCAATTGGCTGAATTATTTTTTTCCCTTAACTTTGCCTCACTCTTGTGAGGCGCTATTAAAAAGTCATTTTGGTTGTCTATACTGGGTTATTATACTTGAATTGTCAGAGTCCTCCTGCTGCAAAAAATACATACAACTTAAACTAGATTTAAAATGAAGAGAATGTGGAATTGGCTCACATAACTAAAATGGTTGCATGCCCAGCTGCCAGGGGCATGAGTAAAGCATCAGAATTCTCTTGCTTTCTGTTTTTCATCTCTGTCTATTCTACTCTTCTCTTCTACTGCAGATGGCCTTCTTCTTGCAAATTTGCATCTGCTGCTCTCCCAGTGACAAATGTCAAATATTAGGGACTTTCTTGGGCTATGTGCCTGTTACTAACCCAGTCAGTGGGACCAGGGAAATGGAAGTCTCTGATTGGCCACCTCAGTCATGTGCTACCACTATGACAATTGTGGTGCTGGTGCCTCCAGGACTGATACCCCCATCAAGAACACATGGAATTGTGAAGAAATGGCTCCCCCCCAAAAAAAGTTGATTGCTATAACCAGAAGGGAAAGGCAAGCAAAAACTGCAGATAGCTCTTAAAATCACATAAGTTTTTTACTATGTGTTAGAGCAGCTAAGTAACCAGCTGAGGTTCTAGTTTTAAACTTATATTCAGCCCTTTATTATGTAGCAAAAGGAGCTCTGGTGGCATACTGCCTAAGGCATTTGACTGCTAAGCAGAAGGCTGGCAGTGCAAACCCACAAGCCACTCCTTGGAAGGAAGATCGGGCAATCTATTTTCATAGAGATACCACCTCGGAAACCCAAGGAGGGGTCACTATGAGTTGCAACCAACTCAATGGCAGTAAGTTTCTTTGTTTTGGTTTTGGTGTCTTGGTGGTTAAGACATTTAGTTGCTAATCAAAAGATCAGTGGTTCAAAACCACCAGCTGCTCCAAGGAGAAAAATGAGTCAGTCTGCTTCCATAAAGATTTTCAGCCTTGGAAACCCCATGGGGCAGTTCCACTCTGTCTTACAGGGTCACTGTAAGTTGGAATCCACTTAAGGCCAGTGCTTTTGCTTTTGAATCTGTTCTTTATCCCCAAAATGTCATAGTGGGAATGATCCTGTAGCTCAGGTATCAACAAACATTTTCTAAAAAGGGATAGATAGTAAATATTTTAGGCTTTATTATCCACATGGTTTCTGTAGCAACTGCTGAACTCTGCCATTGCAAAACAAAAGCTGCTATAGAGAATACAAAAATGAGTGCATATGGATGTGATCCAGCAAAACTTTATTAACAAAAACAGGCCGAAAGGTGAATTTGTTCTCAGGACTGTAGTGTGCTAACTTCTGTTTTAGTCTATGATTCTAGGTTGGGTACAATGAGTCTTCCCTCGAGTTGATTCCTACTTATAGTGACCACTGTGTCAGAGTACAATTGTGCGCCATAGCATTTTCAATGGCTGATTTTTCAGAAGTAGATCACAAAGCCTTTCTTCTGAGGCACCTCTGGGTGGACTCAAACCTCCAAGTTTTCAGTTTACTGCCAACTAATTGCATTTTCTTTGTTGAGCACTGATTTAACATGAAGATGACCAAGGAGTTGCTGATAACTGGGGCAAAAGTTTGTTTTAGAAAGCCTTATAATTTGCCTAGGAGCTCTGGTAGAGTAGTGCCTAAGGCACTTGACTGCTAACTAGAAGGCTGGTGGTTCAAACCCACAAGCCACTCCTCAGAAGGAAGGGTCGGCAATCTACTTCCATAGTGATACTGCCTTGGAAACCCAAGGAGGGATCGCTAGGAGTCGGGTCAGACTTGACGGCACATAACAACAACAACAACAACAACAACAACATAATTTGCCTAAAGGGAATTGCCTAGCAGTGATTTTTTAGTGGCCATTACTTGGTATGTTGCCTTCTAGTTTTCTGGATGAGAACAGTTAGCCAGAGGAAGAAAAAAAGATTTTAAGAACTCATTCAATTGAAAACTCAAAATTAATTGCAACTGACAAATGGCTAATGGAATTGTAAAATGTACGAACAAAAAGACAGGATCGAAAGACTGGGAGATGATAGTTCTTCTCCAGGTACTGTATCTGTTTTAGTTTTTTTTTTTTTTTTCAGTCCTTATTGACACTAATTTGAGTATCATTGACAACCCAGCACAGGTTTAGAGGAGTGTAGAAGTTGAATAAGTTATTATCATGTTGTATAAGGAGTAGTAAAAAACAAAAACAAACTAAAAGCCCAGGATACTTAGGAGAAGAGAAGCCTCCAGAGGAAAACAATACTTTTATTCAAATATTAAATTGATGAATTTAGAATAAAAATCTTATCTCCATATAATTTCAGAGGTGAAAACTAAGAAGAGACATTTGCAGGAAAATCTCAGTTCATTTTCTAAAAAGGAATTTTCTAAGAAAATTAGAATGGAAAGAACTATGTTGAAAAGTGATGGAATTTCTTGTTTTCAGGGGTGTTTAACCATTGTATGGAGGCGTATTGTGGAGGAATTTCAACATCAGATGGGTCATTGGATTAGATCAACTGTTCCCTAAATGTCATGGTCTAGGTATATATGTATATATTCTTTTTTAATTGTTGTTGTTGTTGTTATGTGCCGTTGAGTCGGCCCCGACTCATAGCGACCCCTCCTTGGGTTTCCGAGGCAGTATCACTACGGAAGTAGGATTGCCCAACCTTCCTTCCGAGGAGTGGCTGGTGTTAGATAGGAGACTGAAAAATTGCTTACCAACTTTTTTATAATGCCAAGTAAGGACCTTGAAAGCGCAACAAATACTCAGTACTATTTCATAAAATAAACTATGTTATAAATAAAAACATAGAATATTAAAATTAAAAGAAATCTTTCCTAAAATATAATAGTTCCTAATGTCACCCGATCAGAGCTAGCTACTTAAATCAAGAAATAACATGGGTTTCATTTTCTAACCTTAGGACAGAATGGCAAACCTCCTGTCATAGACTAGCATGAGTTAATTGATCAGCATTTGGAACTTACAGTCCCTTCCATTTCTAAGACTCTGAACTTTACAGTGGATGTGTTGATGCCAAAATGTAAACTGGATCCTATTCCAGGCACATAGCAGTAATCTAACAAAAGTAAAAGTTACCTTGAAAATGCTCTGTTATTGGGGTTCTTTATTCTAAATGATCTCATTTATATATGTTGTTGTGTTGTTGTTATGTGCCATCGAGTCGGCCCCAACTCATACTGACCCCTCCTTGAATTTCTGAGGTAGTATCACTATGGAAGTAGATTGCCTAACCTTCCTTCTGAGGAGTGGCTGGTGGGTTTGAACGGCCAGCCTTCTGGTTAGCAGTCAAGTGCGTTAGGCACTATGCTACCAGAGCTCCTTCATATATATATACAGGTGGCAAAATTTTATATTTTGAGCAACCATAGCTTTCTTGTGTGTGTTCTACTATCATTGTGGTAATGAAACTAAGTTATAAAACACTGTAACTTGATGAATACTAGTTATAACTAGCTATGGCAATTTCAGAGGCCAAAAGAACAATCAAAGGACAATACTAAAGGAGCAGTGGGCTTACTAAGGAAATTTTCTAATAACACCTAATAGCCTTCAACATAATTGAATCAGTTATATTCTCAACTTACATTCCAGCTGAATAAACCCAAAAAAAAAAAAAAAAACAAATTCACTGCCAATGAGACGAATCCAACTCCTAGCGACCCCTCCTTGGGTTTCCGAGGTGGGAAACCCCCATGGGTTTCCATCACTGAATGGAAGTTAAAAAATAATGTCCAGAAACTTGACACACTGTAAAGTCTACCTCAGGTAATTCTTGCCTTTCCTCTAATTTTCCTTTGGTCATACTTCATAAGACCAAATGATTTTCAGAAAGATTTTTGTGAATCTAATGCATAGCTACATAGCTGGATTTTGTTTTCCTAATGAACAAATACACACACACACAATCACTAGCCCTGGTAAGAGTGAGGCATTGTGAGGAGGACAAACATTATACCATCTTCTACCCACTGTTCTGTCAATGCACATAAATTCTAATTTGTAACACCCCTGCAGTTCCATTGTATGGTTCCATTAGTCTATGCATGAATTATTTATGTAAGATACATCATAATGGCAACAAACCTATTTATGATATCAATTCATGCTATTATGGAACAGGTAATCTTCAGCTGTCCAATACAACAGTGTTAATTAAATCTCCAAGAAACTTTGCTACTCAATCACTTTCTCAAAGCTCAGCTCCAATCCCACCTCTTCCAATAATCCTTTCAATTACTTCATTATGCATCTACATCTTTCATTTTTAGACTTCCTAATCCCTGACACAATTTAGTGGTTCAAATTACATTTTTTGTGCTTTTCTTTACACTGCTTCACAGATTTAACTCTTATATCCTTGAACAGATTATCTTATTCTTTAGGGATGGAACAATGTTATGTGATTCTTTAGTAACTTCCACAATTCTAGGTAATGTTGTGTTGTGTTGTGTTGTGCCGTCAAGTCAGACCCGACTCATAGTGACCCCTCCTTGGGTTTCCAAGGCAGTATCACTACGGAATTAGATTGCCCCATCTTCCTTCCAAGGAGTGGCCGGTGGGTTTGAACCACCAGCCTTTTGGTTAGCAGTCAAGTGCCTTTAGGCACTATGCTAATATTAGTCATATATAAACCAAACTCACTGCCATAGAGTCAGATGCGACTCATAGCGACCCCTCCTTGGGTTTCCAAGGCAGTATCGTTATGGGAGTAGATTGCCCAACCTTCCTTCCAAGGAGTGGCTGGTGAATTTGAACTGCCACCCTTCTGGTTAGCAGTCAAATGCCTTAGGCACTACTCCATCAAAGCTCCTTAGTCATATATAGAGTTTTTGATAAATATTAATTGACTTATTAACTATCATGCAAAGAGATGAAACTCATGAGTTTTTGTATCTGGGCTACTTGGTGTAGCAGATTTCAATGTTTTGAATAATTTTCCAAGATATGTAAAATAGGCACTTAATTACAAGTGGAGTACTTACACTAGAAAAGCAATTTATGATGGAAAATCACATAGCCCAGTGCATTCAGTAAACACATGGGTTTGGGGTGATGTGGTTTATTATTTTGTTATGTTTCTTTCATCTAATTTATATATATATATATACACTGAAGAAACAAACTGATTTGTGATGAGGGTAAATTAGAGTTTCCAATATTGACAATCATAAGAGTTTCAAGAAAGAGGCAAAAGTGTTGAAACAACATGTCTTTCTGTTCCTAATAGTTTGGATACACTTTATGGCCTTTGAAGGATAATGACCAATTTTATTGCAGCACAATTTTTAATACAAAAAAACTCAAGTCAGATGAACCAGAGATTAAAATCTATTCTGCCACTTGCTTGTCAAGTAAAATTTTATAAGTTACCAATCATTTTGACACTCAGCATCCTCATCTCAAAAATGGGAATAAGTATTTTTTATCTTTTTGAGCAATATTATTAAAAACTACATTATTGTAAGATTGTTGTTGTTAGGTGCCATCAAATTCTGTCTGACTCATAGCGACCTCATGCATAGTAGAACGAAATACCACCCAATCCTGTGCCAGCTCCATGATCCTTGCTGTACTTGAGCCCATTTTCCCAGGCACTGCCAATCCATCTTGTTGAGGGCCTTCCCCTCTTTCATTGACCCTCCACTTTATCAAGCATGACTTCCTTCTCCAGGAAATGGTCCCATCTGACAATATGACCAATGTAGCTGAGATAAAGTCTGGCCATTCTCCTTTCCAATGAGCATTCTGGCTGCACTTCCTCCAGGACAGATCTGTTAGGTCTTTTAGCAGTCCATGGTATTTCAGCATTCTTCACCAGCACCACAATGCAAAAGCATCAATTCTTCTTCAGTCTTCCTTATCCATTGTCCAGCTCTCACATGCATATGAGGCAACTGAAAATATCATGGCTTATGTCAGGCGCACCTTAGTCCTCAGAGACATCCATGCTCATAAGCACTTGAAAGAGGTCCCCGGCAGCCAACTTGACCAGTGCTATACGTCATCTGATGTCCTGACTGCTGCTTCCATTGGCATTGATTGTAAAATCAAGCAATGTGAAATCTTTGACGACTTCAATCTTTTCTCCATTTATCATGATGTTGCTTACAGGTCCAGTTGGGAGGATTTTTGTTTTCTTTATATTGAGATGGAATTCATACTGCAGACTGTATTCTTCAATCTTCATCAGTAAGTGCCTCAAGTCATCCTCATTATCAGCAAGCAAAGTTGTGTCATCAGCATATCACAGGTTGTTAATGATTCTTCCTCCAAACTTGATGCCACATTCTTCTTCATATAGTTCAGCTTCTGGGATTATTTGCTCTGCATACAGATTGAATAAGTATGGAAAGAATACAACCCTGATGCACTCTTTTCTTGATTTTAAACCATGCAGTGTCCCTTTGTTTTGTTTGAACAACAGCCTCCTGGTCAATGTACAGGTTCCTCATGAGCACAATCAAGTGTTCTGGAATTCCCATGCTTCTCAATGTCAACCACAATTTGTTATGATCCACACAATCAAATGCCTTTGCATAGTCAATAAAACACAAGTAAACATCTTTCTGGTATTCTTTGCTTTGAGCCAGGATCCATCTGACAGCAGCTATTATATCCCTTGTTCCACGTCCTCTTCTGAATCCAGCTTGCACCTCTGGAAGTTCTCTGTCAATATACCGCTGCAACCATTTTTGAAGGAGCTCTGGTAGCATATTGCCTAAGGCACCTGACTGCTAACCAGAAGGCTGGCAGTTCAAACCCACTAGCCACTCCTCAGAAGGAAGATTGGGCAATCTACTTCTGTAGTGATACTGCCTTGGAAACCTAAGAAGGGGTCGCTATGAGTCGAGTCCAACTCGACGGCACACCACCACCACCACCACAACAACAACTACTACTTTTGAATTACCTTCAGTAAGATCTTACTTGGGAGCTCTGGTAGCATAGTGCCTAAGGCACTTGACCACTAACCAGGAGGCTGGTGGTTCAAACCCACCAGCAACTCCTCAGAAGGAAGGTTGGGCAATCTACTTCCATAGTGATACTGCCTTGGAAACCCAAGGAGGGGTCGCTATGAGTTGGGTCCTACTCGACTGCACATAACAACTACAACAACGAGATCTTACTTGCATGCAATATTAATGATATTGTTTGATAATTTCCACATTCTGTGGATCACCTTTCTTTGGAATGGGTACAAATATGGATCTATTCTAGTCAGTTGGCCAGGTAGCTGTCTTCCAAATCTCTTGGCCTAGCTGAGTGAGTGCCTCCAGAGGGAAATCTATTTGTTGAAACATCTCAATGAGTATTCTGTCAATTCCTAGAGCCTGACTCTTCACCAATTCCTTCAGTGCAGCTTCAACTTCTTCCTTCAGTACCATTGGTTCTTGATCATATGGCACCTCCTGAAATGGATGAACATCAATCAATTCTTTTTGGCACAGTGACTCTGTGTATTACTTCCATCTTCTTTTGATATTTCTTGCATCATTCAGTATTTTGCCCATAGACTCTTTCAATATTGCAACTCGAGGCTTAATTTTTTTTTCTCAGCTCTTTCAGCTTGTGAAATGCCAATCGTGTTCTTCCCTTTGGTTTTCTAACTCCAAGTCTTTGCATGTTTTGTTATAGTAATTGGCTTTGTCTGCTCAAGCTGCTCTTTGAAATCTTCTGTTCAGCTCTTTTATCTTGTCACTTCTTCCATTTGCTTTAGCTACTCTCCACTCAAGGGCAAGTTTCAGAGTCTCTTCTGTCATCCATTTTAGTCTTCTCTTCTTTTGTTGTCTTTTTAGTGACCTGTTGCTTTCTTCATGGATGATGTTCTTGATGTCATCCCATAGTTTTTCTGGTTTTTGGTCATTGGTGTTCAATGCATCAAATCTATTCTTTTAATGGTCTCTAAATTCAGGAGGGGTATAATCAAGATCGTATTCTGGCTCTCATGGACTTGTTTTAACTGTCTTTAACTTCAACTTGAATTTGCATATGACCAGTTGATGTTCTGTTCCACAATCAGCTCCTGGCCTGGTTTTGGTTGAAGATATTGAGCTTTTCCATCACCTTTTACCATAGATGTAGTCAATCTGATTCCTGTGTATTCCATCTGGTAAAGTCCACATGATAGCCACCATTTGTGTTGTTGAAAAAAGGTATTTGCAATGAGCAAGTTGTTGGTCTTGCAAAATTCTATCATGTGATTTCCAGCATCATTTCTGTCACCAAGGCCAAATCTTCCAGTTACTGGTGATTCTTCTTTGTTTCTAACTTTTGCATTCCAGTCACCAGTGATAATTAACACATACTGATTGCATGTTTGTTCAAATTCAGACTGCAGAAGCTGATAAAAATCTTCTATTTCCTCATCTTTGGCTTTGGTAGTTGGTGCATAAGTTTGAATAATAGTCATACTAATGGGTCTTCCTTGTAGGCATATGGATATTATCCTATCACTGACAGCATTATACTTCAGGACAGATCTTGAAACATCTTTTGTGATGATGAATGTCATGCCATTCCTCTTCAGATTGTCATTCCCAGGATAGTGGACCACATGGTGGTCTGATTCAAAATGTCCAAAACCAGTCCATTTCAACTAACTAATGCCTAAAATATCAATCTTTATGTGCTCCATTTCATTTTGACAACTTACAATTTTCCTATATTCATACTTCATACATTCCATGTTCCTATTATTAATGGATGTTTGCAGCTGTTTCTCCGCAATTTGAGTCATGCCACATCAGCAAATGGAGGTCTCGAAAGCTTTACCTTATATATCATTAAGGCTGGTTCTACTCTAATGATGCAGTTCTTTTCTGCTCCTATTTTGAGAGCCTTTCAACCTAAGTGGCTTATCATCCTGCACTGTATAGGACAATGTTTCTGGGCTATTCATAAAGTTGCACAGTAATGTATCAGGCAGTGTTTCTCTGCTATTCATAAAGTTTTCCCTTGCCAATTCTTTGAGAAATGGATGGTCTCCTCCTTCTTCCTAGTCTGTCTCAATCTGTAAGCTGTTGAAACCTGTGCACCATGTGCAACCCTACTGGGTTAGAGACACTGATGACACAGCCTCAAGCCTCAGAGCAACACCCCACCACAGTATGACAAACTGACAGACAAGTTTGTCTCCCTTAGCTGTTAAAAACCTCTTTACCCTCCCACCCTCCCCTTCCATAGATCCCTGCCTCTTTCCTGCTGCTTGGGAGAGGTGTGGCCTGGGTCTCTGGCCTTACGTGGATCCCTGCCTCTGCTTCTTAGATCTGTCCTGGTCCCCCCCCCCCTGGCTTTTTCTCTGCTTTTCCCACTTTCGTACCACTTCTGAAGGCCATGGCCTGGGTCCCCGGCCTTACCTGGATCCCTGCCTCTGCTTCCTTGCTCCAAGATTGGGAACAATGTATGTAAAATTTCATGACATGGTGACTGACACATAATAAGCAATCAGTGTATCTTAGCCATTATTATATTGCCACCATGAAATTTTCCAAGGCACGTAAAATGGGCAATTACTTACAAGCAGTGTGCTTACACTAGAAAAGCAACTTATGAGGGAGAATCCATAGCTCAGTGCATTTAATAGACACAAATCAACTTTTTAATAAATTATTGAAAGATAATATACATACAGAAACATGCAGATACCCAAATACATAGTCCATGAATGGTCACAAAGTAAACACTGTTATAGAATCAGCAACCAGTTAAGGTAACATGATATTATCAGTATCCCAGAAGTCTTTTTGTGAACCCTCAAGTCACTACCCCTCTCTATTATCAAGTATAACCAGTATCCTCACTTCTTGGAGCATTAATTAATTTTGCCTGTTGGTGAGTGTCATATAAATGGAGTATTACAATATATATGCTGCTTTCATGTCTGCTTTCTTCCACTTAATTTAATATTGGCTATATGTATATACCACAATTTATCAATTTTATAGATATTTGAATTGTTTCCAGCATGAGGATATTATCAATGGCCATTATGAATATTTTAAAACATGTCTTAAACTAAAATGGGCTATTAGTCTTTTAGTAAAAGACATGTCTTTTAGTGAAGATGTTTTGGTTTTTTTTTTTTGTTTGTTTTTAGTAAACATAAATAAACATTTCTGCTGAGTATAAACATATGAGTAGAATTGCCAAATCTTTATTTATTAGATAATGAAATTCAGTTATGTTCAGTTTTGTTAGAAATTGCCAAGTGAGTTTTAGATTGTGTTTTACAATTTATATTCTCACCAATTTATATTCCCCACCAGCAGTGAACAAAAATTGCAATTTTTCCAAATTTTCACTAACTCTGGATATTGCCTGTCTTTTAAAAAAATGTAAGTTATTTCAGAGTATGTATAATGATATTTCTAAATAATTGTAATTACCTTGCCATATGACTAATGAAATTGAGAATTTTCCATATTTTTTGTTATTTTCTAATCTTCTTTTGTTAAATGCCTAGTGAAATTGTTAACTCCTTATTTTTCAGGCATTTATAAATATTCTTTGTGTATTGTAATCACTAATATGTTTGAATTTATATCTATCATCCTGCTGTGTGCTTCTTATATACCCCTCTGTTCCATGTTTGTTTATTTTTTTCTTTTCCTGTATTTTTATTTTGTTGTTGTTTAATCAACATTAAAAAATATATATTTATCCCATTCTATTAATTTGTTATTTATGTATTCCTTTACTATTCTTTTAGTGGTGATGTAGAGATTCTGATATGCATCCTTGATCTTGTACTGACTAACACAAATGATCACTACTACTTCTTCAGTAATTCTAGACCATTGGGATAGATTTACTCTATTTATCTCTCTTCTACTTTTTGTATTTTTATGGTTACACCTGGGGCTTTTTTTTTCCTCTCCAGGAAGAACCTCTTTTAGTAATTTTTTAAGTGAACGTCTGCTATTGAAAAAATCTTTCAGCTTTTGTTTTCCTCAAAACATTTTTATTTATTCTTCAGTACTTCTGATATTTAACACTTTTCTTTCAACACTTCCATTTTCTGTCCACTTCCATAGTTTGTATTGAGAAGTCAACTGTCAGCTTGTTAGTTTAATATAATGTGTCTTTTGTCTCTGGCTGCTTTTAATATTTCTCTCCTTGGGTTTTTGTTTGTTTGTTTGTTTTGGTTTGATTGGTTTTTACCAGACTAACCATAATATGTCTAGATATATAGGTGTGATATTCTCTTATTAATTTTGCTTGGATTTCACTGAACCTCTTCAATTTTGGGGTTGAAATCTTCCATCAGTTTTGGAAAATTCTGAGCTATTAGCTTCTCAGATATGGCTTCTGCTTCATTTTTTTCCTCCTTTTTCTTATAGGACTCTGATTTCGTGTATGCTGGAATTGTGGAGATCTTTCTACCTGTCTCTTATGCTTGTTTTTATATTTTTAATTATTTTGCTCTCTATGCTCCAATTTAATATTTTCTATTAAATCATCTTCCAGTTCACAAATGCTGTCTTCTTCTGTGTTAAATACATTACTAATTAACTACAAACTTAATTTCAGATATTTTGTTTTCATATTAAATTTTTCATGTTTTTATGTTGTAGGTTCCAAATTCACTGATAAGATTCCTGTTCTCATCTGTTCTCTGTATGGGAAAAGCCCAGAAATTCAACATCTTGTTCATACTAAGCATTTACAAAACATTGTCAGGATAAAAGAAATTGCAAAAAGTCAGCTCACTTTTCTATTGTTCCTCCCTGTCTATATTCTTAGATTCCCTATTCCTCATTATTTCAGCATCTCTCTAATACTGTTAAATTGATGATTTTTAATTTAGGTATCTTTTTTCCATTTGTTCTCATTGACAGCTTTGGTGTTTCATTTTGTTAATATTTTTGAGTCCACTCAATAGCTTTTATTGAATGAATTAAAAGATTTGTTTAAATATACTAGTTTATTTGCAAATCTTAAAGGTCATACCTGCCCAGGTGCAAAGAAAATATCAATATAGAATGTATTATGATAGTGAAAAGTAGTTTCTTTTTGTGAAATTCAAAAATAGTAAGTACCCAAAAATTAAAGAAACATTTAATATGACTTTTAAAAAGTAAATTAATCATAATTTTGGCACCCATTTTCACAGTAGCAGTAAAAGCATTTTCAGATGTAAATGATTAATTTGTAAAAAGACCATCTTGTATTCTGAATATATAAGTTAGTGATTCAGCTTTCCTAGGTACTAAGTTGTAGAATCTGATGAATTCAGCATTCCTATGTGTAGTTGTTATGAGTTGGAGCTGATTCCACATCAATGAACCTGGTTTAATGTTTGTTAGGTAATTATTACATGGATATCCAGGTATTATTAAGAATGGGTTACATAATCAGAAGTCCAAATGTAATAAGACAAAATGAATTAATTACTGTTAAATAAAGAAAAATCAAACCATAGCTCAAATCTAATTCAAGTGCATGCTGACCTTTGGTTACTAATTTTTTTCCAACATTCTTTTATAAGGCTTCAATTTTACACTATGATTTTAATTAACTTAAGCTTTCATAGCTTACATATAACTTCAAAAGACAATAATTTTGAGTGACAAATCATATAGTAAGAAATCTAGCAAAAGTCAATGATATGATGGTGGTAACTGGCAGTGGTTAGACTTTTCTAGAATACCAGATCAGGCTTGTTAAATAAGCAAAATGATATATTTATTTCCTTAAAAATCTTATGCAAACTATGAAGGTTGTTTGTTGTTCCAGGATTTATTGAATAACTCAAAGGCCGTTATTGAATCCAAGGGATTCCAAACAAGATCCAAGTTCAATTTTCAACCAACTTTTCCTTGGATTCTTCTTTTCATTTAATTGAATTTTTATTTGACTTTTTGCTATTTATGAAACAGACAAACAACACCAGAGGTCATACAGTGAAAATCAAGGTCAAAGGATCAAGGGTGAAGGACACTACATAGCAAAATCCAAAGACCAAAAGTCAATAATCAGCAACAAGCTGCTTACAACTTTCAGGAATAAGGACTTGGACAAACAGATAATTGTGCTTGTCTGTGATTGAAAGCAGGAAAATGACCTGTTGAGGTATGGTTTCAGGGACAGCTGGCTTTGTCCTTCTTTTCTTCAAAGGACTATTTCCCTGACAGAACTGAAAATCCCTCTGACCTTGGCAGGAATTTATTCAAAGGGTATTTTGCCTATTAATTCAATTGTTTGGTAGCATTTGTTGTATCTTCCTAACTTAAGCTGGCTTGATTCTTAGAAGAAAATCCTAGAAGGGTGAAGAATTGGAAAAAGGATAACTATGGCAAGAATCAACATTTGTTGAATATATTTTGGCCCTCAAAAACCACCAAACTAGTGCCTAAGGCACTTGACTGCTAACCAGAAGGCTGGCGGTTCAAACCCAGCAGCCACTCCTTGGAAGGAAGGTTGGGCAGTCACTTTTGTAGTGATACCCCTTCGGAAACCCAAGAAGGGGTTGCTATGAGCTGGGGCCACCTTGACAGCACACAACAACAACAACACTGTTTTCATTTTATCTATCCAATTATTAGAGTATTTTGTGATTGTTAACATAGATACAAAGAAAGATGAAAAGCAAGAAACACAAAGATATTAAAGAGAAATAATTTAATTGAGTTATGATTATTTTAACTTGTCATAAGAAAAGAAAAACAATTTAAATATTTAATTTTAATGCCCTAATTGAGCTTTTGCAGGAATTAGCAATAAACATTTAGACTCGGAAGACTTGTTTCAAAATAAGCCTCTAAAAATGCTTTTCAATAAAATAGTCATTCAAGTTCTGAATATTTTATTTCCTTAAGATATTTATTAATCCTTTTGTTTCTTACTTTTATTGTGATGAAAATATACACAACAAGACAACAAGACATTCGCCAACATAACAACTTCCACATTTACAGCTGTGGGACATTGATGATATATTTCATGTTGTGCCACCATTGTTCCTATCCTTTTCCAAAATATTCCTTTTAGGATAAGCTCAATACCCTACAAACAAAAGCTTCCCCTTTCCACCTCCCTCCTACCCCTGATAATCACTAATAATCTTTGATTTCTTTTTTTTTTTTCCTCAATGTATCTAGGAACTTTCCCTCCTCTCCCCTCCCAAGCCTGGTAACCAATAGAAAGTTTCTTTCCATGTATAATCCATTCCTTGACCTTTTACAATAGTGACCTAATTCGATATTTATCCTTCTGGGATTGACTTTTTTTACCTCAGAATAATGTCTTCTAAGTTCACCAATGCTATGTAGTGTTTTGCAGATTCTACATTATTCTTTAGGGTTGCATAGTATTCCATTGTGTGTATATACCACAGTTTATCCATTCCTCAGTTGATAGGCACTTAGATTGTTTCCATCTCTTTGCTATTGTGAGTAGTGCTGTGATGAACATGGGTATGCATATATCTATTTATTTCCTACCTCTCACTTCTTTAGGATATGTACCTAATAATGGGATTGCAGGATCAAATGGTATCTCTATTTCCAAGTTTTAAGGAATTTCCACAGTGGTTGTATCATTTTATAGTCCCACCGGCAGTGTACGAAAGTCCCAATCTCTCCACATCCTCACCAGCATTTGTTGTTTTCTGCCTTGTTGAACTTTGCTTCTAATGCTGGGATGAGATATCTCATAGCTGTTTTTATTTGTATCTCCCCAATGGCTAATGATCACAAACATTTCATCATATATTTGTTGGATGCTTAAAAATCTTTGGTTAAGTGTCTGTTCATGTCTTCTTCCCATTTTTTGATTGGATTGTTTGTCTTTTTGATGTTGAGGTTTTCGAGTTTTCTATAAATTTCAGAGATAAATCCTTTGTCTGATATGTCATTGCCGAATGTTTTTTCCCATTCTGTAAATTCTCTGTTTACTCTTTTGGAGAAGTCTATTGAAGCACATATGAATTTAAACTTTTGGAGGATCCCAGTCATCTAGTTTATTTTCTGCTGTTTGTGCATCCTGGGATATGCTTGATAGTCTATTTGACCATAAATTAAGACCCCTAATTTTGACCCTATTTTTTCTATGATGCACTTCATAGTTTCAGGTTTCACATTTAAGTCTTTGTTCCACTTGGAGTTAGTTTTGTCAATGGTGTGAGGTATTGATCTTGTTCCATTTTTTCTGCAAACAGATATCTAGTTTTGCTGGCACCATTTGTGAAAGAGACTATCTCTTCCCCATTACATGGATTTTGGCCATTTGTCAAAGATCAGCTGACCATAGATGGATGGATTGAATTCTGGGTTCTCAATTCTGTTCCACTGGCCCATATGTCTGTTGTACCAAAACCAGGCTATTTTGACAATTGTGGCTGTATAGTAGGTTTTGATTTGGGAATGAGAGACCTCCTACTTTGTTCTTCTTCTTCAATAATACTTTGCTTATCTGAGGTCTCTTTCTTTTCGACATAAAATTAGTGACTCTTTTTTCCATGTCTTTGAAGGATGTTGATGGAATCTGGATTGAGATTACATTGAATTTGTAGGGTGCTTTGGGTGCTATTGACATTTTCACAGTGTTTTATCTTCCTGTTCATGAGCATGGTATGTTCTTTCATTTATGTAGATCCCATGGTCTCTTGAAGCAGTGTATTGTAGTTTTCTTTGTATAGGTCTTTTGTGTTCCTGATAATATTTATTCCCAAAGTATCTTAACTTTTTTTGGTAGCTATTGTAAGTGGTATTGACTTTCTCATTTCCTTTTCAAAGACCTCTTTACTGGTGTACAGGAATCCAGCTGATTTTTGTATGTTGATCTTGTAATCCTGCCACTATGCTAAATCTTTCAATAAATGTCAGTAGTTTTTTTGCTCAGTCTCTGGTTTTCTGTGTATAAGATCATATTATCTACAAATAGGGATAGTTTTACTTCTTCCTTACCAATTTGGATTCCTTAGATTTCCCTTTCTTGCCTTATTGCCCTGGCTAGGATTTCCAATACAATGTTGAATAGAATTAGAGAGAGAGGGCATCCTTGTCTGGTTCCCATTCACAAGGGGAATGGTTTCAGACGCTCTCCATTGAGAATAATGTTGGCTGTTGGTTTTACATAAGGAGCTCTAGTAGCACAGTGCCTAAGGCATCTGGCTGTTAACCAGAAGGTTGGTGGTTCAAACCCACCAGCCCCCTGTAGGAGCAAGACTGGGCAATGTACTTCCGTAAAGACTGACCTCCTTGGAAACCCAATGGGAGTCACTGTGAGTCAGAATTGACTCAATAGCAGTGGGTTTAGTTTGGCTTTTTGTTTGGTTGGTTTTGCATTTATGTCTTTTATCATGTTGAGGAATTCCCCTTCTATGCCTATTTTTCTGAGAGTTTTTATCAGGAACAGATAATGGATTTAATCAAATGTCTTTTGTGCATCTATTGATATGATCATGTGATTTTTTTTCTTTATTTTTCTTTTGTGATGTATTAGTTTGATTGTTTTTCTAATGACCAACTATCCTTGGAATCTGGATGAGAATGCTATCACTTTAAAATCCAAAATGGTTGCTACTTGTAAACATTCAAAATGCCTGCACCCTCAGTCACTTTAAATATCCAAAGTGGTGCTGCTTATAAACAATCCAAATGGCTGTGCCCTCAGGACAGTGGAAAGTCAACAGCTCAGGTCTTCTCCCACCTTGCTGTTTCCCATCCTAGTCATAGGCCACCTGTGCAGTCATCCCTGAAGCCCTTAGTGACCATAGCTGATCTTTAATTCAATTCTCAGGTCCCAACACCACTTGGAAATATTCAGGTTGTTGGTCCCTTCAGAGTAGCTGACAGTCCTCAGCTCCGACCATCTCTGTACTCACTGTTTTCCCACTAGCTGGTGCCTAATCCACTTTTGTATACTTCCTTTCAAAGCTCAGGGCTCTAGGATTATATTCTGTATCTCTGTTAATTAGTTTTTCTTTTCTTTGTTGAAAGGGTCTGTGTCGCTTGTCTGCCTATTCCTCCATCTTACTGGAAGTCTCCCTTTCATTTCTCATATGAGTTATTTGCATCTTTTCCTCCTTTCCTTTGTTAAGTTTGTCAGTAGTTTGTGGATTTTATTAATCTTTTTGAAGAGTGAACAACTAGTCTTGTTGATTTTTCTATTGTCTTTCTATTTTCTGTTTCATTTATTTCTGCTTAAATTTTTATTTTTTTCTTTTCTTCTAACAATTGTAGGCCTTTTTTGCTGCACTTTTCTAGTTGTTGGAGATGTTGGGTTAAATTGTTGATTTTTGCTCTTTCTTCTTTTTTGATGTGTGCATCTATTAATATAAACTGCCCTCTCATCACTGCTTTTGCTGTGTCCCAAAGATTTTTGTATGTTGTGTTTTCTTTCTCATTTGATTAAAGGAATTTTATTTCATTTTTTATTTCTTCTATTGCCCAGTCATTTTTGAGGAGCGTGTTATTCAGTTTCCATATGTTTGCTCTTTTTCTGTTGGTCTTCCTAATGTTGATTTCTAATTTTATAGCATTGTGATCTGAAAAGATGTTTTTCAGTTTTTCAATGTTTTTTTTTAATTAATTAATTTATTTAATATATTTTATTGGAATATAATTTATGTACAGTGAAATACACAATGAATCAAAGCTTTTTTTCTTTTTTTTTTTTTGCAGTGTTCCCTCCCCTACCACCCCTGGTAATCAATAAAGTTTCCTTCCATATATAAACCTTTCCTTGACTTTTTACAATAATGAACTAATACTGTATTTGTCCTTCTGTGATTAACTTATTTCTCTCAGCATAATGTCCTCTAAGTTCATCCATGTTATGCAGTGTTTTGCAGAAGTGTAATTACCGACAAGTATGAATTTGTTGCTGTCATATTATTATGTGCTTTTTCGTGGTGTTGCTGATTTCTTTGTTCCATGTAATTTTCTGTGCAGAGCTTGTTTTGTTTATGAATCATGTTGTAACTTCTTCATTACTATTGTTTTAGTATTTGCTAAATATTTGTGCAGGTCCTCTATTTTGATGTGAAAGTTTATCATTTTTCTCTGAAGTACTCTGTGATTTATAATTTTCTTCCCAAGTTTAGAACACTCCATTCTATCTTGCAGTTGTCTTGATTTCACTATCATTTAGAAGTTCTGTAACTACACAATGCTTCTCCTCTTTTTGGTTTGTAGTTGTTTTCATTTGTCAATTGATGTCTTTGGTTCCCTGTTTACAATCTTATAGGCTTATTTACTTTAGATATGGCCATAACTGGGTTGGTTTCTGGTTAATGTCATCCTTTGTGTTAATGGTCATTTGTTTCCTGTTGTTGGTTCTCTGTCCAAAGAACTCCCTTTAGTATCTCTTGTAAGGTTGGTCTAGTTTTAACAAATTCCCTTAATTTTTGCTTATCTGGAAATGTCTTAATTTCATCATCATATTTAAGGGACAATTTTTCTGGGTATATAATTCTTGTTTGGAAATTTTTCTCTTTCAGGTTTTAGATATATCATCCCATTGTCTTCTCACCTGCATGGTTTCTGCCAAGAAATGTGAGCTCAGTCTTATTGGTTGCCCCTTGTAGGTAATTTTTGCTTTTCCTGTGCTGCTTTCAGGATTCTTTCTTTGTCTTTGGTTTCAGGGAGTTTGATGATGATATTTCTTGGAGATTTTCTTTTGAGGTCTATCCTGTTTGGGGTTTGTTGGACTTCCTGAATGGATATATGATCATCTTTCATCATATCAGGGAAATTCTCTTCCAACAAATCTTCAACAATTTTCTCTGTGGTTTTATTTGTCTCTTCCTGTTCTGGAATTCCACTTCCACATAGGTTATTCCTTTTGATGGTATTCCACATGAGCTTTAGGGTTTCTTCATTTTGCTTTGATCATTTTTTCTGATTGACTCCTTTCCAAAGAAGTATTGAGGTATTTGTCCTTAATATCACCAACTCTGTCTTCCACTGATTCAATTCTACTCCTTTGCCCATTCAAAGTGTTATCTATTTCTGAAAATTTAGTATTAATCTTCGGGATTTCTCTCTGTAGATTTTGTATCATTTCTAATTTTTCATTTATTTTGTCATTTTGTTCTTGCATTTTCTTCCAAAATTGTTCTAGGGTTTTATCTGTGTTTTCCTCCATTTTATCAGTGTTTTCCTTGATCTGTCTCCCAATCCATTGAAGGCATTGAAGGTACCTAATTATAATTCTTTTGAATTCCTTATCAGGGAGTTCCAATGCTACTTCTTCCTCAGGGATGTGTTCTGGGTCTGTATCCTGGTCCCTTGATTCTCTTGCTTTATCTTGTTTATTTGTGTGAACTGTGATGCTCTGTTGTATCCAAGACATTGTGACATTTTTGTATTTATATTTAATTAGTGATTGTATGTTGGCATGATTTGTCCAAGTTTTTTGTTTTCCTTGTTTTGTTTGGATGTTCTCTAAGTAAGCAGGGTACAGTGCTCCTCTATTCATTAGTTTGCAGCAATTATACACTCACCATCTATCTCCTTTTCCATTGTCAACCTCCCATATGTTCCTGGTATCCTTGGCAAATGGAGCCTATTCTTAGGTCCCTGGAATCCAAATGAAAATGCTGTCACTTTAATTATCCAAAGCAGCTACTTCTTGCAAACATTAAAAATTGCTGTGCCCTTCATCACTTTAAATATCCAAAATGGCCACTGCTTGTAAACAATCAAAATGACCTCACCCTCTGGATAACTGAAAGTCCACAGCTTATGTTGTCTCCCACTTTGCTGTTTCCCTTCCTAGTCATCTACCACCAGCATGGTCATCCCTGCAGCCCTTGGTGACTAGGGCTGATCTTTAGGTCAATTCTCAGGTCCCAACATCACTCAGAAATATTCAGGCTGTTGGTGCCATCAGAGTAGCTGACAGTCCTCAGCTCTGTCCATCTCTGTACTCACTGTTTTCATTCAGGTTTTTCCACTAGTTGGTGTCTAATCCACTTCTGTATAGTTTCTTTCAAAGCTCAGGGCTTCAGGATTATTTTCTGTATCTCTGTCAATCAGTTTTTCTTTTCTTTGTTAAAGAGGGTCTATGTAGCTTGTCTGCCTATTGCACCACCTTACCAGAAGCCCTGAACCCTGTTTTTAAATTTACTGAGGCTTGCTTTATGATCTAACATATGGTCTATTTCCATTTGGGCTGGAAAATTATGTATATTGTGCTGTTATTGGGTGAAGTGCGCTGTAGATGTCTATAAGGACAAGTTGGTTGATTGCATCATTTAGTTGTTCTGCATCTTTGTTGAGTTTCTCTCTACTGTTCTATCTTCTATTGAAGGTGGTGTATTAAAGTATCCTACTATAACAGTAAAGGAAGTAAAGACCAAAATGGATGTCAAAAGAGACTCTGAAATGTGTCCTTGTAGCTAAAGCAATTGGAAGAATTGACAAGATAAAAGAGCTGAATGAAAGATTTAAAAAGGTAGCTCAAGAACACAGTCAATTATTATAGTAAAAGGTGCAAAGTCATGGAGTTGAAAAGCCAAAAGGGGAGAACATGCTTGGCATTTCTCAAGCTGAAAGAATTGAAGAAAAAAACTATGCCCCAACCTTTCAATTATTGAAAGATACTATGGGCGACATATTGAATGATGCAGGGAACATCAAAAGAAGAGGGAAGGAATATACAGACTTACTGTACCAAAAAGAAGTGGCCGATGTTCATCCATTTCAGGAGGTAGCATATGATTGAGAACCAATGGAATTGAAGGAAAACGTTTAAGCTGCATTGAAGGAAGTGGTGAAAAACAATGCTCTGGGAATTGATGGAATACCCATTGAGATGTTTCAATAAATGGATGTTGTGCTTCAGGCACTCACTTGGCTATACCAAGCAATTTGGAAGATAGCTACCTGGCCAACTGACCTGAAGAGATCCATATTTGTACCCATTCCAAAGAAAGGTGATCCCACAGAATGTAGAAATTATTGAACAATATCATTAATATTGCATGCAAGTAAAATCTTACTAAAGACAATTCAAGAACAGTTGCAGCAGTATATTGACAGAAAACTTCCAGAAATGTAAGCTGGATTTAGAAGAGGATGTGGAACAAAGTATAGCATTGCTGATGTCAGATGTATCTTTGTTGAAAGGAGAGAATACCAGAAAGATTTCTTTGTGTTTTATTGACTAGCCAAGAGCATTCAGTTGTGTGGATCATAGCAAATTATGGATAACATTGAGAAGAATGGGATTCCTGAACACTTGATTGTGTTCATGAGGAAAATACATAGACCTGGAAGATGTCATTCAAATAGAACAAAGGAATACTGCATGGTTTAAAATCAGAAAAGGAGTGTGTCAGTGTTGCATCCTTTCACCATACTTATTCAATCTGTATGCTGAGCAACTAATCCTAGAACCTGGACTATATGAAGAAGAACATGGCATCTGGATTGGAGGAAGACTCGTTAACCACCTGTGATACACATACAACACAACTTTGCTCGCTGAAAGTGAGGATGACTTGAAGCACTTGCTGATGAAGATTGAAGCCTACAGTCGGCAGTATGGATTACACCTCAATATAAAGAAAACAAAATCCTCACAACTGGACCAATAAGCAGCAGCATGATAAACGGAAAAAAGATTGATGTTATTAAAGACTTCATATTACTTAGTTCTACAATCAACACTGATAGAAGTAGCCATCAGGATATCAAACAATGTATAGTATTGGGCAAATCTGTCACAAAAGACCTCTTTCAGGTGCTGAAGAACAAAGATATCTCCTTGAAGACTAAAGTGTGCCTGACCCAAGCAATGGAATTTTCAATCACCTCATATGCATGTGAGAGCCAGACAATGAATAAGGAAGACTGAAGAAGGGTCAATGCTTTTGAGTTGGGGTGCTGGCATAGAATGCAGAAAGTACCATGGACTGCTAAAAGAACTAACAAATCTGTCCTGGAAGAAATGCAGTTGGAATGTTCCTTGGAAGTGAGAATGGCCAGACTTCATCTCACCTACTTTGGTCATGTTGTCAGAGGGACCTTTCCCTAGAGAAAGATATCATGCTTGGTAAAGTGAAGCGTCAATGAAAAAGAGGAAGGCCCTTAATGAGATGGATTGGCACAGTGGCTGCAACGACAAGCCCAGGTATAGCAAGGATTGTGGGGCTGGCACTGGACTGGGCAGTGTTTTGTTTTGCTGTACATAGGGTCTTTATGAGTCAGAGACCACTCAATGGCACCTAACAATAACAACAACACTATTACTGTGGATTCATCTATTTGTCTTTGCAATTCTGTTAAAGTCTGCCTTATATCTTTTGGAACTCTTTCATTGGGTGTGTAGATATTTATTATAGTTATGTCCTCTTGTTTAATTGATCTTTAATGATTATATAATCTTGTTTTTTGTGGTCGTTTTTGTCTTAAAGTCAATTTTATCACAAATTATTGCTGCTCCTATCATTATTTGATTGCCCTTGATTGATATACCTTTTTCTAACCTTTGATATTTAGTCTATTTTTGTCTTTGTGTCTAAGGTGAATCTCTTGTAGACAGCATATTGATGGGTTATGTTTTCTTATCCAGTCTGCAACTCTCTGTCTCTTGAGTGGCTCATTTAATTCATTTACATTCAGTGTAATTATTGAGAAAAATGAATAGAGTGATATCAGTTTGTTATGATATCATTTGTTATTTGTGTGTTTGTGTGTGTGTGTGTGTGTGTGTGTGTGTGGTGTTGCTTATTTCTTTGTTCCATATGATTTTCTGTGTGAGCTCATTTTGTTTATGAATCATGTTGTCATGTCCTTCACTTCTATTGTTTTAATATTTGCTAAATATTCATCCTTGTCCTCTATTTTGATCCAAAATTTATTATTTTTCTTTGAGGTTAGCCTGTGATTTGTTATTTTTCCCCCCAAGTTTAAAGCTGTCTGTTCTATTTTGCAATTGTCTTGACTTCCTCACCATTTAGAACTTCTGTAACTGCATTGTTTGTTCCCTCTTTTTGGTTTGTAGTTGTCCTCATTTACCAATTGAGGTCTCTGGTTCCCTGTTTACAGTCTTGTACACTTATTTTCCTTTGGCTACTTCTATAACTGGGTTGGTTTCTGAGCTATGTAATCATTGCTTATTGTTTGTTGTTGTTGGTTGCCTGTCTGAAGGACACTCTTTAACATCTCTTGTAAGGTTGATTTGGTTTTAACGAATTCCCTTAGTTTCTGCTTATCTGGAAATCACCTAATTTCACCCTCAGTTTGAGGGACAATTTTGCTGGGCATATAATTCTTGGTTGGAATCTTTTTTGTTTCAGGATTTTATATATGTTAGTCCATTGTCTTCTTGCCTGCATAGTTTCTGCTGAGAAATCAGAGTTTCATCTTATTTCTTGCCATTTGTAGGTCACTTTTCATTTTTCCTGTGTTGCTTTCAGGATTATTCCTTTGTGTTTGGTTTTAGTGAGTTTGATGATGCTACCTCTTGGTAATTTTTTGGGGGGGGTCTATCCTGTTTAGGGTTTGTTGAACTTGAATGAATATATTCTTGTTTTTTGTAATATTAGGGAAATTCTCTTCCAACAAATCTTCAACAACTTTCTGTGCCATTTTATCTGGCTCTTCCTGTTCTGGAATTCTGATTAGATTTAAGTTATTCCTCTTCATGGTATCCCAAATGAATCTTCGGCTTTCTTCATTTTGCTTTCATCTTTTGTTTGACTGATCCCTTAACAAAGTAGTATCAATGTATTTGCCTTCAATTTCTTTAATTCTGTATTCCATTGATTCAATTCTACCCTTTGCCTATTCAATGTGTTATCTATTTCTGAAATTTTACTGTTAATTTTATGGGTTTCTATTTTGTTTTTGTATCATTTTTAATTTTTTTGTTTATTTTATCACTCGTTCTTGTATTGTTTTCCTATATTTTTCTAGTATTTTCTTTAAATTTGTCAGTGTTTTTCTTAACTTGTCAATGCTTTCCTTGATCTGTCTCTCAATCCATTGAAGGTACCCAAATATAATTCATTGAATTCCTTATCAGGGAGTTCTAGTGCTTCTTCTTCCTCAAGAATATTTTCTGGATTTGTATCCTGGTGCCTTTTTTCTACTACTTTATCTTGCTGCTCTGTGTAGACAGTTATGATCTGTTGTCTCTAAGACATTGGTGTGGTATTGTATTTATGTATAACATGTGGTTGTATGTTGGTGTGATTTGGGCAAGATTTTTTCCCCCTTTATTTTATTTCAATATACCTGTGTGAGCAGGGTACTGTGCTCCTCTACTTGCTAGTCGTTAGTGTTTAGGCACTCACCACCTGTCTCCTGATGGATATGATAGAGAATGAGAGCATGTACACAGATCTCTGTTAGCTATTCATAAAAATAGTTGAGGGTGAGTTGAGCTGGTATTGGCTGCCATCTCTCATTGCTCAGTTGGTGAAAAAGCAAGTGATAACCCTCCCTCAGTGGGTGGGGCTGCAGGAGGTGCAGGTATGATTGGGTTGTGTGGGAATGGTTGCTCTCTCTTAGTCAGTAAGATGAGAAAAAAATTCAAAACCCACCAAAATGATAAAAACAAGAGAACAAAAAATTCAAGCTGCATAAATAAACAGTAACAATCAAAAAAGAAAGAAAGAAATTAAATTAAAAGAGAAAATTTCAAAATATATTTTTAAATGATAAAAGAAAGGTAATGAGAAAAAGAGGTGGAAAAAAAAAAAAAGCCACAATATCTGGGTAGGGAGGAATAGAGAAAAGAGCAAGAGTAAAAGAATAGTAAAGAGAAAATGGGAAAATTGCCAAAGGAAAAATAAGGATGGGAAGAACCAAAAGAAAGAAAAAAAGAGGATCAGGAAAAGGGAAGAGAAAAAAAGAACAGAATCAGAGATAGGCAAGAGGGAAAAAAAAGAAAAGGAAGAAAAGAGGAAGGTGAAAAGAATAATTTAAAAAGCAAACCTTTTTGTGGTGGGGCATGGCACCCAGGCTCTGTTAGGGCACAGATCAGTATGGAATTCCTGCAGATCAAGGTGAGTGGAGGCAGGGGATGGCCACACCCCGTTCCCCAAGAGAGTATTGGGTATAAGAGCAACAGCAAATTTTGCACCTTTCCATTTGTCATCCTCCAGTGTGGTTGCCTGTGCTGTCCCCAGAAGGCTGAACCCACTCTTATGTCATTGTCCAGTTAAGAACGTCACTTGCATACATCCAAAATGGCTGAACCCACCACCCACAAATCTTTAAAATGGCTGCACCCTCATGACAGCTGTCAGCAGTCCACAGCTCTATTTGTCTCCTTCCCTGCCATTTTCCTTTCTGGTTATCAGGCACTCATGCAGTCCTTGCCCATTCAGTCTTTGGTGAGCAGAGCCAATTCTCACATTGCTATCAGGAAATATTCAAAATGGTTGTGGCCCCCAGGACAGCCAGCAGTCTGCTGCTCTTTTGTCTCCTCAGTCACTGTTTCATTCAGGTTCTTCTACTAGTTGGTATTTAATCCACTTCTTTATTCTTCCCTTGAAAGTTCAGGGTTCCAGGATCATCTTCTGTACTGGTTTCAATTGGTTTTTCATTGTTTTTTTGCAGAGGGTCTATGTAGCTTGTCTGCCTACTCCATCACCTTGCCAGAAATCCTCTATTAATCAATTTTTGCTTATCCACTTTAACTGGGGGTTAGAGGAGGGAGGCATGTATTTTTACTAGTTTCTTTAAGAACACACAGAATAAAGAAGATATACTATGATGGAAAGATCCCTGTGTTCTACTTTTGAGCTGCCAGGATTTATATATGTAACCTTGAAAAGTTATGTAACCTCTTAGAGACTTAATTTCCTCTTCTAAAGAATGCAAGATTTGATATCTGCCCTGAAATGTTATTTCAAAGTTTTTGAATTAACAAGTCTAAAGTGTAATAAGACTACACATAATAGATACTCAATTAAACTTGTTTCCTTTTCCTCTTCCCAAAACACACTCAGGCATCATTGTAAATTCTCTAAAGCCTCCACAACGATGCATTTCATAACTTTTTGGATACTAAATTTATAAGTTTTTAAAATTTGTCTATGTTATCCAACAATACAGCAATTATAAAGTAGAGGAGAAAGGGTGATAAAAAAAAATGAACTTTTTACAAATAAGGTATCCCTCAAGAGGCCTATGGATGCTAAATGAATGTTTTATGCTGTTTAGATCTATGATTTTTAATTTATAACATTAAGAATTGAATAGTTATTGTGGGCCAAGAATTATACTGTTTTATTTACATCAGCTCCTCTAACACCTAAGCCAACACTGTAAAGAAGGCACGGCAACTATCTACATCTTGCAAAGGAAGAATATTAAGTTTAGAGATGTTAAGTAATCTGTCCACAATCACATAGTTAGTAAATGCAGAGCCTGGGTGCAATACAAGGCAGTCTACTTTGAGAGTTTGGTGCTCTTAACACTATGCTACTCGCCATAGACAGAAAACTCCTGGATATAACCCAAATGCCTCCCCTATAAGCACTGGCTGAGACCCATACTGAATTGCCATTTACAATGTGGTATATTAAGTCCCCATAGATCCTCTCCTAACAAAAGGCTTTAGGGGATGTCAGCAGACAAAACACGAGTTATTGGTGCCTGAGAGGATAAGTAGAAGTACAAAACAAGGATAAAAAGGCCAGAGAACACAGAGCAAACTCCTTACATCATCAGAATACTTTCAAGTGGAAAGGGTAGCAATACTGAGGACCAGAATGGTTAAGAACATTATCCAAAGTCTTACTCTTCATGTTGAGTCAGAAGCAACTGAGTCTGGGACATTGCATTTGAAGATTATCTTCAACTCCTAAAGTTGCCTTAACAGAAATATCACAAATAGATGGCCTTACAGAATAAGAATTTGTTTTCTCATAGTTTTGAAGGCTATAAGTCTGATCAGGGTTTCAGCTATGTTAATTCTTCTGTGAGCCTCTCTTCCAGTTTCTGATGATGTCTCTCAGAGGTCCTTGGAAATCCTTGGTGTTCCTTGGCATTCCTTGGTGTCTATCTCCTTCCTTTGTCTCTGTGTCTATTCAAGGCTTTCTATAACTCCAAGGTGATTAAATTTAGGACCCACTGATAGCACCTCATTACCATAAAAACTGAAAAAAAGTTCTATTTCCAAATGGGGTAATATTTACAAGTATAGGGATTAGAATTTCAAAATCTGGGGGGAAGAACACAATTCAATCCATAACAGAGGTCTTCGTGTTGACAGATACATGCAGATTTGAGAAGAGTGAAAACTAAGACTAGCAGAATATTCAGCTTTCTAAGAATGCGGACCATTACAGTATATTAATGGACTTTTTTTCCTTGAATGAGAGAAAAATATCTAAAAGGTTCCTATAACTTTAAGATGATAGAAGCCAACTGAAGAAAAGTAGACGCAGGTTTTAAGAAGTAAGATTAAACACAGTTTCAGAACTTTTGGTTTCAAACCTGAGTAAAGGAAGGGATGACTAATGGTGTATTTAACAAGATTCTTAGCCTATCCTTGTGTTTATCTGGTAACCTAGGAAGAATTTTTTAGAGAAACAAATTAACTGAACATAGTAACAATGTCTTAAGGGTATAGAATAAATAAGACTATTTTTAAAATCTGTGGGGTACATATAAAAGTGGGTGTAGTAGTTAAGGCTGTGTGTCAACTTGGCTGGGCCTGGTTGAGTGGCTGGGCAGGTGATGGTAGTTATTCCCCATGATGAGACTGGCAATCAGCTCCATGGTGGGATCTACCATAAGCAGATGAGTAGCTCCTTTAGGGATGTAGACTGCTTTCCGTATATAAGAAGCAACTTTGGGAATGGTCTCTAGTTTGTGGCATGCTTGAATCCTCCATGTAGCCGAGTCTTTGTTCAACAGCCTGCCATGCCCTGCCGATCTTGGGACTTTCAGTGGACTTGAATCATTGGACTGCTGTGTTGTTTGATAACATTGGGACTGTGCCATTTTATTTGTTTACCTTGGGCTTATTAGCCTCAGTGGCCAGTAGCTGACTGAGTGAAAAGATGGCTCTAGCTTCAGTGAGCTGGGAGCAAGAGGCAGAGCTGAAGCCCAAGGTCAAGGAGCTTTCACACACCCCCTCAAGCCTGGCACTTTGAACTCAGACTTCTGGCCTCCCCAACTGTCAGAGAATAAACTCCTGTTTGTTCAAACCATCCCATTTGTGGTATATTCTTGTCAGAGAAGCACTAGGTAACCAGAACTGTGGGGAACTCTGAATAAGGTGAAGAAATGTGGAAGTAGGAGAACTGAACAGATTTCAAAAGGTAACTTGAGAAGACAGAGTAAAGTATTATAATGAAATGTGCAAATCCTGGAGTGAGAAAACAAAAATGGAAGAACATGCCTGGCATTTCTCAAGCTGAGAAAACTGAAGAAAAAAAAAATTCAAGGCTTAAGTTTTAATATTGAAGGATTCTATGGGCAAGATGTGAATAATGCAGGAAACATCAATGGAAAGATGCAAGAAAAACACAGAGTCACTGTAACCAAAAAGAATTGATTTCTACAATCAACCATTTCAGGAGGTAACATATCAAGAACCAATTGTGCTGAAGGAAGAGACTTAAGCTGCAAAGAGACATTGACAGAAAACAAAATTCCACGAATTGATGGAATATTGAATGAGACATATCAACAAATGAATGTAACTCTGTCAGTGCTCACTCATCTATGCCTAGACGTTTGGAAGACAGGTACTTGGCCAACTGACTGGAAAAGATCTGTATTTGTGCTCATTTCAAAGAAAGGTGATCAAAAAAAATGTAGAAATTATCAAACAATATCATCAATATTACGTGTAAGTAAAATTTTGCTCAAGATAATTCAGAAACAGTTGTAGCATTACATCAACAACGAATTGCAAGAAATTCAAGCCAGATTCAGAAGAAGACATGGAATGAGGGATATCATTGCTGATAGCAAATGGATCTTGGTTGAAAGCAGTGATTACCAGAAAGATTTTTATCTATTGTCTATTTGACCATGCAGAAACACTTGACTGTGTGAATCATAACAAATTATGGCTAATATTCTGAAAATGGAAATTCAACAATGCTTAATTGTGCTCATGAAGAACCTGTACATAGACCAAGAGATAGTCGTTGGAACAGAACAAGGGAACACTGGTTTAAAATCAGGAAAGGTGTGCATCAGGGTTGTACCCTTTCACCATACTTATTCAATCTATATGTTGAGCATATAATTCAAGAAGATGGACTATATAAAGAAGCACATGACACCAGGATTGGAAGAAGACCCATTAACAACTTGTGATATGCAGATGACACAACCTTGCTTACGGAAAGTGAAGAGGACTTGAAGCACTTACTGATGAAGACTGAAAACAATAGCCTTCAATATGTATTACATCACAACATAAAGAAACAAAAATCTTCAGAGCTGAATTAAAAGCAATATCACGATAAGTGGGGAAAATATTGAAGTTGTCAAAGATTTTGTTTCACAGGTCCACAATCAACATCCATGGAAGCACCAGTTAATAAATCAAACAACATATTACATTGGGCAAATCTTCTGCCAAAGACATTTTTAGTGTTAAAAAGCAAAACTGTCACTTCAAGGACTAAGGTGAGCCTGACACAAGCCGTGCTATTTTCAGTAGCTTCATATGGATACAAAAGTTGGGCAATAATTAAGGAAGACTGCAGAATAATTAATCTATTTGAATTATGGTGCAGACAAAGAATATTGAATACACCAAGGATTGGAAGAAGAATGAATAAATCTCTCTTGGAAGAAGTACAGCCAGAATGCTCCTTTAAAGCAAGGATGGCAAGACTTTACCTCATGTACTTTGGGCTTGTTATCAGGAGGGACCAGTCCCTGAAGGACATTATGCTTGGTAGAGGATCAATGAAAAAGAGGAAAATTTTTAATGAAATTAAAATTAACCGCAACAATGGCCTCAAACATAGTAACAATTTTTAGGATATCACAGAACTGTTTCATTTTGCTGTACATAGGATCATTATGACCTGTGAGAACCAACTAGAGAAACCTACCAGGATCAGCAACATATATAGTTGAATATCCTGGTTGTGATATGGTATAGTTTCACAACATGTTACCATTGGTAGAAACTGGATAAGATGTACACAGAATCTGTCTGTATTATGTTTTGTTGTTATTATTTTATTATACTTTTGGTGATAGTTTACAGCAAATTAAGTTCCCCATTTAAAAATTTATATATATATTTTTCAGTGACATTGGTTACTTTGCTCACAATATATCAACATTATCACTTCCATTCTGCTTGTTCTTTTTCCATTAGCCTAGATCCCTTCCTTACTTTCCATCTTTGCTTTGAGGTAAATATTGTCCAAATGGTCTCATACAGATGATTATTTGAAGGAACACTGTCCTCACAGGTGACATTGTTTATGAACCAATCTATTACTTGCCTGAAAGGTGATGCCTAGGAGTGGGTTAAGTTCCTTTTCCTTTTTTCAATTTTTTAGTGTGCTCTTGCTGAAAGTTTACAGGGCAAGAGTTTCCCATTTGATAGTGGTGCATGAAGTATTTCGGTACATTGGTTGAATTTCCCACAATGTATTGGCATTCTCCGCATTTCCACCCTGGGTTCCCTGTCTTCTTTGGTTCCCATTTTCTACCCCTGCTTTCCTCTCATCTTTGCTTTTGGGAAAATGTTGTCCTTTTGACCTCCTATAATTGATTATTTTAAGGAATACATTCTTTTCAGGTTTTATTATTTATTTTATGGGCCTATTGTTTGGCTGAAATGTGATCTCTGGCAATAGCTTCAATCGCAGATCAGAAGGCCATTGTATTCAGGGTTCCTCTAGTCTCTGTATAACCATTAAGTTTGGTCTTTTTTGTGAATTTGATTTTTGGTTCTACATTTTTCTCCTGCTCTTTCTGGGACCCTCTGTTATGATCATAGTCAAAGTAGTCAGTAGTGGTAGCCAGCACCATCTAGTTATTTTGTTCTTGGAGTTATGTAGGTTTTGGTTCATGTGGTCCATTAATTCTTTGGACTAATTACTCCCTTGAATTTTTGGTTTTCTTTACTCTTCTTTTCTCTGGATGGGAAGAAACCAATAGCCACTTGCAAACTTACATGGCCACTTGTAAACTTTTAAGACCCCTGATCATACTCATCAAAGTAGGATGCAGAATATTGATTTTACAAATTATGTTGTGCCAGTTGACATAGACTTTGCCTGAGACTATGGTCTCTGCCTTTGAGCATAGGAACATCACTCTGCAAGGTGTTTGCAATCTGGAAAAGAATATGATTTTCCATAGCCCTGAAAAGATTAAATGCTGATGAATAAATATAACGAGGGATGTAAACTCGATGACACATAACAACAACAAAAATATTTATACAAAAAAATTACAAAACACTACTTCAAGAAACCAAAAGATAACTACATAAATGTGAAAGCATATCATATTCATGGATAGGGAGTTATAACATTGTGAAAATGTTAATATTACTCAAAACAATTTATACATATGAAGAAATCTCAATCCAAATTCCAACAATATTCTTTAACAAAATTGAAAAACTAATCACTAACTTTATATAGAAAGGGAAGAGGCCCTAGATAAGTAAATATTATTTACTAAAAGAACAAAGTAGGTCACCTCACACTACCACATCTCAGAATCTGCTATACTGCTATAATAGTTAAAACAGCCTGTACTGGTACAATGACAGAAACATAGATTAATGGAACAGAATTGAGAATCTAAGGGTAAATCCATCCACCTGTGGACAATTGATGTTTGACAAAATGCAAAAATTCATTAAATGAAGAAGAGACCATCTGTTTAACAAATGGTGCTGGCAAAACTGGATGTCTATCTGCAGAAAAATGAAACAGAATTATACCTTACACCATACACAAAAACTAACTAAAAGTGGATCAAAGACCTAAATATAAAACAATAAGCATCATGGAAGAAAAAAAAAGGAAAATACTAGGGGCCCTAATATATGGCATAGACTACCAAGCACAACTAAAAATATGCATAAAGCAGAAGATTCTAAATAAATGGGACCTGCTAAAACTTAAATAATTATACACAAAAACTTCTCCATGAGATTTAAAAGAGAGCCTACAGACAGAAAAAGATTTTGGCTATGACATATCTGACAGGGGTCTAATATCTAAAATTTATAGAAAATTTCAACACCTGAACAACAAAAAGACAAGAATATGCAATAAAAAAGGATATGAACAGACACTTCAATCAAGGAGACATTCAAGTGACTACCAAACATGTGAAGAAATGCAAGTAATGATTATCCATTAGGGAAATACAGATCAAAACTAAAATGAGATACCTTCTCACCTCAACAATAATGGCACTAGTCATAAAAACAGAAAATAGGAGTTCCAACAAGATGGCAGAATATGCAGACAAGCTACACAGACCTTCTGCAACAAAGCTATGAGAAAACAATAGAAACAGATATAGAAGATGATCCTGGAACCCTGAGCTTTGAAGGCAAGGATAAAGTGGATTAAACCAACTTGTAGAAGAACCTGAATGAAAACAGTGAGTAGGAGAGAAACAGAGCTGTAGACTTCCAGCTGACCTAAGGGCACAACCATTTTGAATATTTGCAAGTGGGGGGTTCAACCATTTTTAATATATCCAAGTGGCATTCTTAACTAGGCAGAGACATGGGAGTGGGCTCCTCTTGCTGAGGTCAGCACAGGCAGCCACACTGGAGGCTGACTACTGGAAAGGTGCAATATTCCCCTTGTTACTCTTATACCCCACACACTCTTGGTGAACAGAGATGTGCGGCCATCCCCTGCCTCCACACATATTCTTGACCAGCAGGAATTCCATCCCAGTCAGTGCCCTGACAAAGCCTGAGTGCTGTGCCTCACCCCCCACAGTTTTGCTTTTGATTGTTTTTAAATTATTCTATTTCTCTTTTTTTATATTCTTCTTCTTCTTTTTTTTTTTTTTTAACTCTTTCCCATCCTTGGTTTTTGTTTTCTGTTTGTTTGTTTAATTTTATTTCTCTTCCCTTTTCCCAATTCCCTTCTTTTTTCTTTCTTTTGGTTCTTCCCATCCTTTGTTTTTCCTTTGTCAGCTTTCTAATTTTTCTTTACTCTTCTTCTACTCTTGCTCTTTTCTCTCATTCCTCCTTCCCCAGACATTATGGTGCTTTTGTTTTTTTCTCTATTTTTCTCATTATCTTTCTGTTATCCTTTCTTTTAATGCATTTTATTGAAATATAATTTATGCACAGTGAAATAAACAAAATTAAAGTGACAGGGGTCAATGCATTTTTTTTCAATGTTCCCTCCCCTCCCCTCCCACCCCTGGCAACCAACAAAGAAAGTTTCCCTCCATATATAACCCTTTCCTTGACCCTCCACAGCAATGAACTAATACTGTACTTGTCCTTCTGTGATTGACTTATTTCACTCAGCATAATGTCCTCCAAGTTCATCCATATTATGTGGTGTTTTGCAGACTCTACATTATTCTTTAGTGCTGCATAGCATTCCATTATGTGTATGTACCATAGTTTGGTCATTCACTCTTCCGCTGATGGGCACATAGGTTGTTTCCATCTATTTACTATTGTAAATAGTGCTGTGATGAACATGAGCATGCATGTATCTATTCCTATCCTGGCTCTCACCTCTCTAGGATATATAACTAGTAATGGGATTGATGGGTCAAATGATATCTCCAATTCCAACTTTCTAAGGAATCACCATATTGCTTTCTGCAGTGGTTGTGTCACTTCACAGTCACACAAGCAGTGTATGAGAGTCCCAATCTCTCCACTTCTCCACCAGCATTTGTTATTTTCTGTCTTATTGAACCTTTTCATCAATGCTGGGGTGAGATGGTATATCTCATTGTTGTTTTGATTTACATCTTTCTGAACGTGAGCATCTTTTCATGTATTAGCTGACCACCTGAATATCCTCCTTGGTGAAGTGTCTATCCATGTCTTCTGCCCATTTTTCAATTGGATTGTTAATTCCTTTGGTGTTGAGATATTGGTGTTTTTCATCACTCTTAGAGATAAATCCCTTTCCAGATATGTAATTATCAGCAAATATGATTTGTTGCTGCAATTTTTGTCATGTGCTTTTTCATTGTGTCAATTTCTTTGTTCCACATAATTTTTTATGTTGAGCTCATTTTGTTTATGAATCGTGTTATCACCTCCTTCATTGCTATTGTTTTAGTATTTGCTGAATATTTATGCTGGTCCTTTTTTTATTTTATTTTGATGTGAAAGTTTATCATTTTTCTTTGAGGTTACCTTTTAATTTATAATTTTTGTTCCCAAGTGTAGAACAGTCCATTCTATCTTGTAGTTGTCTTGACTTCCATACCATCTAGAAGTTCTGTAACGACACAGATTTTTTTCCCTCTTTTTGGTTTGTAGTTGTCCTCATTTGTTGGTTGGTGTCCCTGGTTCCCTGTTTACAATCTTGTAGGCTTATTTACTTTGGATACTTCCATAGCTGGGTTGGTTTCTGGGCTATATCATCATGTGTGTTAATGGTCGGTTGTTGTTGGTTTTTGTTGCTTCTATGTCCAAAGGGCTCCCTTTAGCATCTCTTGTAAGGTTGGTCTGGTTTTAACAAATTCCTTTAATTTCTGCTTATCTGGAAATGCCCTAATTTCACCATCATACATGAGGAACAATTTTGCTGGGTACATAATTCTTGGTTGGAATTTTTTCTCTTTCAGTGTTTTATATATACCATCTCATTGTCTTCTCGTCTGCATGGTTTCTGTTGAGAAGTACGAGCTTAGTCTCATTGATTGCTCCTTGTAGGTAACTTTTAATTTTTCCTGTGTTGCTCTCATAATTCTTTCTTTTCTTTAGTTTTGGTGAGTTTGATGATGATATGTATTGGTGTTTTTCTTTTGGGTTCCGTCCTATTTGGGGTTTGTTGGACTTCCTGAATGGATATATTCTCATCTTTCATCATATCAGGGAAGTTCTCCTCCAACAAATCTTGGACAATTTTCTCAGTGGTTTTATTT